>NW_023339652.1:17545961-17565638 GCF_004916995.1 Morone saxatilis
TACGCTGAATCCTGCATCACTTTGTGTGTGCAAGCTAAAGTATTCGATAAAAATCTTGGACCTACATTCAGATGCTACATCGGACTGCGCAGCACTGGGTCCTTCATCCGCTGTAATCCGAGAAGCGGCAACTAGTTCCGGCAGTACCGTGCACAAACTGTATGTGTCCCTAGTATGTACCCTGCTTCCAAGTGCCAGGCTTGCCTAGCTCGCATCCCTAGCCAGTTCCACTTCTCGCACCTGGGCAGCGCAGGCATCCCATCTTTGCCCACACCTTTCACTCTGTGCCGACAAGAAGAAAACGAACAACCGCACAACTGTATGATCATTCTATGCTCCTCATCCACCTGACTCGCATCTATCTACTCGCACGAGCCCTCTTTGCGACCTTCCAAGGTCGTAGCCTGCTTGCTACCACTCTTCTCTAGAGGACCACACACTACGTGCCAACATCTAAATTCGTTCTTTGTCATATACTGATAACTACCTGGACTGTCTGGCTGCAGACACACTCTGACGGAGGCCTACCCGGCACCCGGCATCGAGTCCTTGCTGCAAGCCGCCCCAGCGGGTTCCGAGATCCCGAACATGTGGCCCTCTTGCTGCGTGTCAACCCGCCGTCCTCTCCCGGCTCCTGTCCCCCTCTCTCCTGGTCCTGTCTTCAGCCCTGTCTCTATCATAAAGGCAATAAAAGCTGACTGTTAGTGGTAGCCTTACTCCAGCTGTTTAGTGTTGCACTTCCATACAGTTGGGGGAGTTAAGAGACAGATTAAAGAGTGTGTGGTGGTCAATAAAATGTCTTTCACATCCTGAGTCATGAGTCAAGCTCCCAAAACACTGGATCCTACACTTCCAACAGTGCAGCTTGATAATGTTTTTCTTCAGACTGGTAGACCCCCACATCTTTCAAACTCCACAGCCCCAATATGAAAGGCAGACTAAGATTTGTCTCCATGCTCAAGCAGAGACAGGCTGGGTAGAACTCCCTTTGACTGTTAAATCCACTTTGACGTGTGAAATCAGTGGAATTGTAAATGAATTTGTCTTATTTAATATTTGATGTCAGATCTTCTGAAGTCTACAACCCACTGAGACTTCCCTGGTGATGCTCTGTCAGCCCTGCAGCTCTCGTTTGTTTTGAGGATTTTTTGGCTTTAGTTTGGTCTTGTGAAATACCTCTGAACCTCTAACTACCTCTAGACCAATCTTATTAACTGCTGTTATTTTCTAGCAGATATTCTTATTGGGAGAAGTTGACAAACAGTGAATGTTTGCTTTAAAAAGTACTCAAAATAGATTCACTGATAATCAAAAATTCATTTTCATTTCATTTTCATGGTGACCTCGATCATTAGTGTCATTTCAGTCGGGCTACCAATTTAAAACAGAAACCCTGCATTGCAAACTGGGGACATCAAGTTTGAAAGACATGGGCATAGGGAAGGAAAAATACTATGGGGTTGCATTAGGGGAAACATAGGATCTCTAGTCTTTCTGTCCCATACTGGGGGGTAAAGGTCAGGATATCTCAGCCTCAGCTGCTTAAATGTTCCCCATCTCTCTTATAAGTCTCCCAGCTTCATGGGAGTGTGAGACTAAACTGCTGGAGTGTCTCTTTGCTCAACTCATCTTTTCACCTGTGTACTGCAGCTTTACCACAGAAATTATATTAAGCTGGAGGTGAGCCATGGTTTGAAATATGCATACAGTCTTTTCATAGATATACAGTTAAAGCCAAACAATCAACATTCCATAACTTCTGCACGCATTGCAAACCAAAACATTTCCCCTAGCTCGTTAGATGAGTTCTGCCACATGTTTCAGTAAAGCGTAACTCCCCACACTGTGAATCACTGTCTGTTTCATAACTAAGCCCGAGGAGAACAACAGTAACACAAAGACAAATAGTTTTTCGGGACACCGCTGTGGGATATATCAGCTCACACTGAGCCCTGCTGTCCGTGTTGACACAGCACTGTGAATGTGGAGCCTGTGTGCGGGGAGCCGGGGGCCAACAGGAAGGGCCAAAAACTAAACAAAGAGAGAATTCTGCTCTTGTCACTTCTTCTGCTTCTTCTGCTCTGCAGAGCTTGAGCAGTGGAGACAAACACAGAGACGTACACTGAGACAGCTTTGACAGGTTCGGCTGAATAAGTGCTTGTGGAGAGCGTGATGCAGTTTTATGGGATATCAAGTAGGCCTGTGTATTGGCAAGAATCTGACAAAACGATACGTATCACGATACAGGGGTTGTATGAAAATATCAATTCTCTGCTCAGCTGCTGTAAACTGAGGGCTGTGATGTTGGATGTGTGCTCTACTATGA
This sequence comes from Morone saxatilis, assembly GCF_004916995.1. Lineage (NCBI taxonomy): Eukaryota > Metazoa > Chordata > Actinopteri > Moronidae > Morone > Morone saxatilis. The sequence continues at coordinate 17,548,288 of NW_023339652.1, forward strand.
CACCTTTGCTTAGATTTATATATCAAAGCACATTGAATTGAATCGTAACCCCATTCTTGCCAATACACAGCCCTGATGTTAGACTCTGCAAACGTACCGTATGCACTTGTGGTTCACTAACAGGCAACCTACTTCTTCCACTGCTCTCCCATTTTTATATCTTCTGCTCTGAAGTGCAGCAATACATTTGCCATCGGACTGTTTGCCGACAGCCATCCTGTTTGCAGCAGCCTCTCTCACCACCCTCTACAGGAAATCACCCCTCACTCCGCTACATCAGCAAATTCCTCGACTAATTCCTAATCCGCAAAGCTTTTACACCAAAGTCCATTCAAGACGCCCCAAAATAATTCTCGCTTGAAACTTTCCAAAGTAATTATAACTTGAGCTTAGAAGGGGACAGTGAAGGCGGAGACAAGCTGCACTGACAAACAAGGTCACCATTCCACTGAAAGCTCTAAGCCTGTTCACTTTTCTTCTCCATTTCACCTGACAGAGGAGAAGCTGTAATTACAGACTGGAGCGGCTGTACAGTATGTCACGGAGACGACCAACAACAACTATACACAGAGAGAGGCTTAACCTGTGGAGATGAGACATGACCACAAAGAAATGACTCCACGCAAACAAACACACCCACACAATGACATCGCACATCTAGAGTGCCATTCACAGCGTCTGAAAGGACACGTTATGAGGTGGACATTTTTCACGCCAACATTTCTAAAGGTGGACCAAAACAAAATATGATGTAGCTTTCTGTTGACTCGGCTGGAGCGCAGAAAATAGGCAAACAGTAGCTGAGTCGATGCGGCATGACGCTGGACTGCAGTCATCTAATTACAACGACAACAAGTTGTGTCATTAAACAGAGAGAAAAATGGACGACCCCGAGCCAGGAATTGTTGTGTGTGCGGCTCTTTCAGATCATCTGGAGCCGGCTGAAACTACATTATCAGGATATATGGGATGTCAGTTCTTCAGTCATGCAAGCTAACTGTTTGCATCACAATATATGCATTCATTTATTTCCACTGCACATTTACTGCCTAAGCTTTTTAGTGACAGAACCTAAATTCATTCCAACAGAGCGTAAAAACCTGTGCTTGTTCCTTCATGCTTCATTCTGCACATAAAAACACTTCCCTGGTAGTGTGTCTTTCCGAGTGTGTGTGTGTGTGTGTGTGTGTGTGTCTCACCGCCGTTGACAGCCTTGAGGCCAGAGTCATCTCCAGGTTTCCCTTGAGGCCGAGCAGAGCAGGAACCAGGATGAAGATCTCTGTGATGTACTGGAATGCCTCCCAGTGCTGTGGGTGACGCAAGGAAGTAATGTAAACATGACCGCCCCTCTAATGACTCCACTGTCACTCAGCCTCATTCGACATTCAAATTCAAATGCTACGCTATCATTTCGATAAGGCAAAGTCCTGATTTGCATATGCACATGTGAACCTGCGGATTTAATCTAACAGCGTCAACGTACCGGTTTGTCAGTCTTGTCAGGAACCCTGCCAGTAATTCCATAAAGGTGTCAAGAGTTTAAAACTGTAATATGTAAGCCAGTGGGTCCCAACCTTGTTCCTTTAATGAGCCCTGTCATTGGGTAAACTGAGGACCACTGACTAAGTGACATATTTTATGGATCAATAGTAAGTGGACCTGAAGTTAAAGGCGCCCTGCGGAGTTTTTGACCACTAGTAGTGCTATTCAGCGTGTTTGTTAGACCTCAAAGATGAGAACACTGACTGTAAACAGAACTTTTGTTTGTTTACAACAGGGGGGAAAAAAACCAGCAGCTTGTGACCACCTGTACATAAAGGAATAATTCCAATTTACAACTTGAGTAGGTGCACCCTGGTGGACAAGAACTGTAAGATGCTGTCCCTGTAAGTGCAATGTCCCTGGTTCGAACATTAGTCACCATCCCCTTTCTTGGGTGGGTGACGTGATATACAGTCCTACCAATAGCTTCACAATATTCCACTCATCTAGAGGTGGCAGTAATAAATAAGATACACTGGCTAGCTAGACACAGAGGAAAACCGCTAGCTTGTGAACATGGATGTAAATAATTTTTTTCATCAGTTTTGCAAATGTTTTATGAGGAAGTAAATATGGTGACAACACCTTTGTTAGGCCTCAGTGATTCACACAATGTGTTTAAATGTTGAATGTCAGCTTTTATTAGTTTACAAGAAAAGTTCACAGGGCGCCTTTAATTGCCAAGATCTCACCAAGGGATACAACGGCACTAAAAAGAAGTCAGAGCTGTTTTCAGAGATGTTAGTCACATTTATTTGGAAGAGAAAACAAAGGCAAACCGTAACAGTCTGTCTGTCTTCAATTTGACCTACTGTCAACGTGGTTGTGCACACAATTTTCCTGAGCAACATCTTAAGTGCACTCACCTTCAGTATTTACCTCCAAATAAAGTGGTTTATGTCAGTGTTTCTCAAAAAATATCAGGCTCTTCAAGTACCACCATTATGACTGACGTTAAAATTCCTAATGAGATTATTTATTGTTGATCCACACTTCTCTTCCTAATAGTTACTGTTTGGAGCCACAACTGTTTGTGAAACATGCATTTGACCTCTGCTTACTATCTTGCCAACTCATTTAGCTTGTAACTAATCATGGACATAATGCATGTATGAGACTGTAGCAGGCTGATATGGAAACAGGAATATTACAAGACATCAAGAACTTATTTAAAATTCCATAATGTGAATATTTGTTGTATTTTGATAATAGCATGTTTTTAAATTAATAAAAAAAATCATATCTTTCAGAGATTCCTCTGTGGTACACATACCATAGTTTGAGAACCAGTGGTTTAACTAATAAACTGTTGTCTTGTTTACAACCTGTCTGATTGTCTGTGACTGCTCGTGTTTTTATGCCTTCAGACTTTGTTCTAAGGATGACACCGTGTTCCCACATCTCAGTAATAACTTTTCAAAGTCCAACGTTATCAGAACTGATAGAAACAATTGCCCCAACTATGAAAATAACAGCCAAATGTAACAAACTGGACTTTAATGCCACACTGTCTTGAGCTCTCAACTATGCTGGTTGTTGGAATAATAGTTGTATTGTACTGTAGCTCAGCTTACCTGCACAATATCCAGCACCATTCCAGCTGATACAGTTCCAAATCCTGCTAGCAGGAAAGGCAACAAGATCTGTAGCGCCATGGCCAGTGGTGACTCTTTGGGCATGTTCTGCACATCCGATCCCAGCCCTTCCTCCTCATCCTCCTCCTCCTCCTCCGCGTCTGCCTCCTCCCCGGAGAGCCTCCTCTCAGCCAGCATGGGCTCAGTTTCAGAGTAGCCTCCGTCTCCACAGTCCGATAAAGTCACAGAGGACCGAGAGGCCCGGTCCAGGAGCCGCCGGCCTTCTATGTGCGTCGTCTCTTGTCTGTAGCCATTCTGGAGCGAGCCGGCCTCTGGTTTGGCTCCGAGGTCCACCATGGATAGCCGCTCCTCCTGTAGCTTGGTATACCCAGTGGGTACCATGGTCTGGAACAGAGAGGCAATGCGCCCAGAGGAAACAGGCTTTAGGGAGAGAGAGCTCCACCCGCCACCTGCTCCGCTCATACGCACCGTCAGGCTAGAGCCCAAGGACTCCCCTATAGCTCCTCCCAGGCTCTGGATACTCATGGTGTGGTCTACGGCCGCAGTGTCTCATCTCCTGTCATTCGGTCTGAGAGCTGTGAAGAAAGATACACAGCACAACTGGTTTACACTGGCTCAGGTACACCATCCATGTCGGAAATTGACACGACAACGTCAGAGGAGAGAATAGCTGGGAGGACAGGGAGACACAGCCCGAAGCAATATCCTGGATGATATTACACCGATGGAACAGATGAGTCACTTCTTATGAAGATACCGCCATTGTCTGCTCAAGTCAGCCCATAAGCACACCGTGCGAGTGTCCACCTCTCACAGTGGAGATGGAGAGATGAGATAAGATAAGTTTGGTTAAAAGTTGGTGTAAAAGAGGAAGCAAAACAGGAAACAAAGTGCTCCATCATCATTAGTATGTGAACAAACAATGTGAAGAGGAGGGACAAAAATCGTTATGTTATCCAGCTGCCATTAGTGGAAGCAGAAACTATACCCTCCTATAAAGACATTTAGTTGATCCTGATGCTGATGTTCAGTCTGGAGTCCATAATGTTTGCCCACCTTTAGATCTGCACTTGAACATTATTCAGGCCTTTCATACCACCTGTCTGTCTCAGGCTCACTTGAGAGCATTTTATTTTACGGTAGCAATGTCGCCTTCTTACATCACAAGCTCATGTTTACTGCTAACCTTCCCGAACACGAGATTGTTGACTAGTTGTGGGTATTTGTTTATGTTTACGTTAGCTAACGCTGTGCTATGTTAGCTAGCTGTGGAGAAATGAAAACAGTAGCACGCACGGTAGCTTACTTTTTATGCGTTAACCGGGAGAATAAAGCGGCCAGTGTTAGCTACTAGACATTTAGAAAAATAGCAAAGTACTTATTCTACTTGTCGCAGTATTTTATTTCTTTTTTCATATGTTACCTTTCAGCTACGGAGACATTCCATCCAAGAGACGATGCGAGCTTTCTTCCCTGACAGTCAACCAGCCAGAGAGCCGCGTCAGAGCAAAGAGTGCCACCGAAGCTCGTCTATGTCGGAACGATGAACCACTCAGTTTGAAAAAAAATGGTGGGTGTAATGTGCATGAGCGCTGAGTAAGGCACGGGTATCAACGTTTTAAATACGAGTTGCCTTGATTTTAATTCCTTTGAATTCATTTCTGTGCAACATAGTTAAAATAAACCATACAACAAAAGTTACAGCATGCAAAATGGGTTGATTTTCCCTTAGGTATTTAATCATTCCTGATTTTATTCACTTATTTTCTCGGCGCTAATGCATAATGCATAGTAATGTTATCTGAAACATTACTCTGTTACTAAATTAAATGAGTTCCAAGCTTTCAACAGACAAAAAGAAATAAATGATGTACAAGATTCTCGTTGAATTGTATTCAAAATTGTATTGTATTGTAAAATCATGTCAGAGTGAGACCTCTCGCTAAACTACAGGCTCTCAGGTCAGAACAAGAAGTGCCACACAGATATTTTGATTGTAGTGCGCAATCGCAGAGTACACCGTGCTTAAGTAGTTGTCCATAAAGCTCATACATTTATTACATTTACCGATATTTTCAGTAAAAGTGCTAAATTTTAACGATGCTTTTATGGTCTGCTTGTTTATTAGAGTTCATAATCGTTGCATTTGTGCGGTCGGTGTAGTTTTTACAGCCAACTTCGCAGTCTAATTTCGTGAGTTCTTCCCAAACACCAGAGGGCGCTGTATATATCATAGATTAGATATTTAATTTCTTACCCTTTGTCCCGGAAGTTGGTCTCACTTGTAACACACATGTTGAAAACATAACGGCATCGCGTCTAACATGGAATTAAACATCACGAAGACGAGTTCACAGGCTTTGCTGTCATGTGGAAACGGAGGAGGTTTGACTCACTTTATTAGCAGTTAAAATGTAGGAATAAAATGCGGAGAAGAAGAATGTTAAAGGGCTGTGTTTAGCTGAAAGTTAGCTAGTTAACGTTAGTAAGTTAGCCTGTGTAAGCTCTAATTGAAAGACGGCAGTTATAACCACATGTTCTTCAGGTACAACATTTCTCTTGTCTAACAAAAAATATAAGCATAATTTTATACAGGCATTGTTATGGCTTGCAACGTTTTATAACCCTTAGTTAGACATAGGGCTAGGGAATATGGGTAATATCATCATCAGGATATTACTACGGATATGTCCTGGTGTCAACATGAAAATAAAATAACGCCTGAAATGATCGAATTGATCTTAAAAGCAATGGAATGTCTTCCATTGTTATGTTTTATAATTCTTAATATGTTCACAGTTAGCTCATAATAATTCATATATAGAGTGAACACATGATACAACACTATATAAACTGGTTTTAGATTTAGCTGAAAAACTCAATAATATTATCACACAGCTCTAATTGGACAGTTGCAGAGTTCAGGTTACTTTGCATTTAAAGGAAAATGTCACTGATGTCTGGCACAGGCACACATCGCGAGCAAATACTTAAAATACTCGATTGAGCAGACAGTGAGTGTCTGCGTCTCACACTGTGGACGACAAGAGAAACGGACTGAGCTGGGACAGGGCAGAGACACTTATCTCTGTAGATTTCTTTGTTTCCCTGGCACAAAAGAGTGAATAACTAATACAGAAAAAAACATGAATAGGTACTGGCCCAGAATTTCCTGGAATCGGTGCATCTCAGTCTCTTCTACACCACTCAACATTAGCACAGCTGTAAACCTGGTTGGAAGACTGTGTGATAAGGAGGACCTGTCACTTTATTGTGACTTAATGCTGCCTTTCTCAACACTTTGATTTGATCCTCTTCACTGTATGAATCAGGTATTGTACAGTAAAACTCACTGTAAGCTTGTTTGTCGTGCTGCTAGGCCTCAGAGAGAAGCTCCTCCTTAAGCCAAAGGCTGGCAGCTCCCTGCAGACAGAGCGGCTCCCGAGAAGCAGCGGTGAGACCGAACATCCCTTCCTGCGTGCTGTCTTGCTATTCAGTTCTTTTATATGATTTATTTGCGGTGAAGGATGAATCAGAGATGTGATTGTGTGTGTTTTGCTGTGCGTCAGTGTTGGAGCGGCTGCAGAGCTTCCTGCCTCAGATGGCCGAGGCCAACGAGAAGCTGAAGCGACAGATGGAGGAAGCTCCTGCTGGATGCTTTGACATAGAGAGCGTGGAGGAGGCGGAGAGGGTCATAGAGATGGTGAGTGTCGGCATGCTGGTGAATGTAAGCTTTCCTGCCCCCCTCTGGTGAACTAGAAAACCCCAGACGTACATTTAAAAGGCCCCTTGTAGTTGTTTTTGACTTTATTTGTTGTGTGAATTGATGGAGTCACGTGATCCTCAGGACGTCGCGCTGGTGGAACTCAGCGGTTCGGACTCTGAGGATGAAGAGGAGACGTCGGACTCTGAGGAGGAATCAGACTCTGCCGAGGAGAGCGAGCTCACGGCGCAGAACCTCAAACTACCTGGAGACAAAGGCAAGAAGAAAGCCAACATCCAGGTTGTCGACCAACAGAAAGAGTAGAAAAGTTGGCCACGCAGACTTTTGGCTGCGTGTTGAGTTTCTTTGCCCTCTGAGGTGATGCGGGACAAACTGACCAATTAAAAAAACCCCTGCTTCAGGTTGGAAGGGATTTTAGCCTACTTCAGAGACGGTGAAAAGAAAGATGCGTGGGGAGATGCAGATCTTACTCATCCCTATGGGAACAGCAGTAAATATTATTTTGTACGTGTGCCTTTGGAGCCGGAACAGATACTGTGATGCCGTCATCCAGTCTGGCAATCAGCTGTGACCTTCATTGTGCATGATGTGTCTGGGTGTAACACTGTGGATCACCTTGCTTTTGGTTTTCATGAGCTTGTACACATTCTTACGGAAGCCGAGACTGGCCATGCTTGCAGCTGTTTTTTTAAGGGTTAATTTATCTCATTATTTCGAGAAAACAAAAGGCCGATTTCTCGAGATAACAAGATATTTTGTAACATGAAAATGACTTTTGTTTTTCCGAGATCACACGATAATTATGCAGAACTGGAAAATGAGTGTCGGGTTCATTTGATCCCAGCTGATTTCAGCCTTCAAGATCACTGTCAGGACTGTCGGGAGGATTCATAACTGAACTGAAAACAGTTGTTAGCAGAATGTACACCTGAGAGTTAATTTAAGCTGTTCATTTCCTGACAGTGTGATGCAGTGCTGACAAAATGTATCAAGACAAGATTGAGATTTATTAAAGGAGCTCAAAGATTCTCTTCAGGCACTTTTTCCTGGCTGCTGGCTCATTGTGGTCAGTAGGAAAATGAATACCAACAGGGCCATTCTGGGCTTCCGTACGTTCTTACTTTAGTTTAGACTATAAAGTATTTGTGCTTTCATGCAGCTCAGTTGTGTTTTTTAAGAGGAAGATGGGGCACTGGAAAAGAATAAAATAAAGCCTCTGTACACATACTGCTACATCCAAATTAGTATTCATTCAGGCTAACATGTTAGCTAGCTTATGATTATAATCACGTTGATTCTTTCAAATTACCATAATGTATTACCATGTTCTCTGGTTCAGTTGCTGTGATTGGTCAGATCCAGTTTTCTATTTTACTCATACTGTTGTAACTACTGTATATTTGGATTGGTTCTTTAAGTGAACTGACTTTGGCACCATTTTGTCACATGTAGGTATTGAAATCATTTTTATGAATATCAAATTAAAATATATGATTACGCTAACAGGTGCTGGCTTCTCATTAACCCACACATTCACATCTGAAATCATAACATATCTATATATGTAACACATACAGCATAAACAAGTACACCCCCCTCTGAACATCCTTTTTTTAAAAAGGAAGATGACACAATGTATAAAAAGTATTCAACATATTCTTAAAGGTCCAGTGTGTAAAATCTTGGTAGCTCTGTTACAGAGGTAGCGAGGTTACAGAATATGCAGAACAGCAGCAGTATACAACAAAGTTCAAATCAAAGTTTATTTTCCATTGTATGACATTACTAGCTGAAGACATACAGTTCACTGAGGGGCAGCTCTCACCTTTTCCACAATGGGTGAGAAATGCAGAAAAACATCTAGCTGGTGTGTCTTTACCGAATATAATATAGTGTTATAACATAGTCTTCCTCTGTCTGACAAAAATATATCAAATAGTCCTTTTTCCCTCTTTTGTTAAAAAATATTTACAAAAATGTCCAATTTGACAAAGGGAAGAGAGTGAATGTGTACAGTTATGTGGGAACAGACAGCTTCAAGGACATGATGTAAACAACCAGAGTGGGTATGCTGGAGATTAAATAAAAATGGCTCAACGTAGCTTGACTTAGTGACAACTAAATACTGTTAGTGTGAAAAAGCCTCTTTCAGATCCCTGTCAAAATCCATCGAATTCGGACTCAGTTCAGAATAGAAATGAAGGTCAAGCCTGAGACATTTAATCAATCACAATTAACTATTTCTTTTACTATAGTCCGTCAAAGTCACACTGGCTAAGTGCTAAGCTTTGAACATTAAGTGCTTTGTTGTAACATTGTAAGATGCTCTGATCTGAGATTTGAGAGCCAGCTGTCTAGTAATCATTATTATGTGAGAAACAACTAAACTGCCGTTACTACTCATAATAAAACATTGCAGAATGGTCGTCATACGTGGACTTCCTTACCACATAGCTTGTGAATGTGATGCTACGAAGCAGCTGAATCTCAAATAACAGTTGTCATAGCTGTGTTCACAAAAAAATTATAATTTAAAAATAAAATATAAAAGTGACTCTGTCTAATGTGTCTGAAAGATGATTTGTATAGTGTACTGAAAGAAAAGTCCAGTCTACCTACAAAGTAGGAAATCATTCTAAAGTATGGTTCTCTTCCAACTGCATTTGGCTGTCGTAAAGTCAGTCCTCATTAAGACTTCAATCAATAAGAATAAAACTCCCTTCTTTCCCTGCAACCAATTTTCATGTAAGTATGAAAGTTAATGCTTGACCTTCAAAATAGTTGTCTGATAAAATATTATAGAGGAAAACGCCCTGACATCTTTTTGCCGCTCACCTCTTATGGTTTAACTTATCCCCTTGCTGAATTGATATCAAAGTGTACTCCAGTGTGTGTCAGTACACCGTGACATCACTGTAGGGTGTGGGTAAAGGAGCAGGTACACACTTCTGATTACGCCCAGAATGTGATTATGAAACAGAGTTGGAACTTTCAGACAGAGGGGGCAGAGAAACACTGGTTTTCAGCCTACTCGTCAACTCAAGGTTGACGTTCTTTGCTTTTTCCCCAACTTTTGACCACATCACATGGTCATCTGCCGGGGAAACCTGTGATATGTGGTTGAAAGATTTGAAAAAAACACTGTTAAGTACGCCTTGAGTAAAGATTATTTTCTCAAACTGATTTTATGTGGATCAAATGCAACTCTTTTCAAAGACTTTTCCACCTGAATCCTGTTTTCCCATCATCACCAACTGACCCCCCTGAGTCCCGCCCCCTTTTTGATCTGTGCTCTAATAAAAGTTGCACAAGCCATGGTCAAAACTCTTGTCAACTTTCTCCTTTCCTGTACTTGGATATGCTATGCTAGGCTTTGTTGCACATAGCCTAGCATAGCATATCTACTGTAAGTACATATAAGGAGAAACCTGGCCGAGGCTTGCTCCACTGTTATTGGAGCACAGAAGAACAAGGGGTGGGACTAAGCTAGGGTCAATTGACTTTACCATCGAGTTGCAGCTCTCCAGTTGAGTCCTGTCAGGCAGGGCACTGGCTACTCTAAAACTCAAACATAAGCTTCAACATTCACATTCATGTACACGAGTTTATCTATAAATCCATAAATCCATAATCCATAAACGAAGAGCGTTGTCTAGTTGTAGTAGCCTACGACATGTAACAGCGCAGAAGCTTCCACAGAGTAAACAAAGAGGTATTGAAGGAATGGTGAAGGCAGCATTACAAGTGAATTAGAAAGGCTTGACATCAGATGATTTTCAAATTTTGAAGAGAATTGATTGACATGATTGCTAAATGACGGGTAAACAGGTTTCAGGTTGAAAATGGTGAGTGTGTTTTAACATAAAACACACTTTGATGGAACTGAAACCTTGCTGAAATACAGTCAGACCCTGCTCGGGAGTCCAACTCAGGGGCGGTCTCTTCTCCGTGATGTGAATTTTTACATAGAAAGCCAAGAAAAGACAGGCACGTTGTCCACGCTGAGACGAACAACAAAGCTCTCCTCTCATTCGTACAGTACACACACTCATACACACACTGTCCATAAGCAATGCTGAATGAAGCTGGACGTTTGACCGAAGCGGACAGACGAGTCCCTTCCTATTCAGTCGTGGGTCAGAGTCTGTTAGGAGAACCTCAGTACTCCACAGTCACCGCTTTGGTCTTGAGGTATTCCATGAGAGCGTCTTCTCCTGTGGACAAGACCGAGAACGAAACAGTGTCATTCAATATTCACTGGTCAAAGCTTTCTGGGTAACTGAGGAAGAAGGTGGCAAGCGACAAAGGTATTTTCTGCCAAAAGACCAATCTATGTCATGTCCTTCGCGTCAACTCCGTGTCTCTACTCACCGAGGTCTTTGCCGAAGCCGGACTGTTTGAAGCCTCCGAAAGGTGAGGCCACGTCGGTCTTATTGTAGGTGTTGATGAATACGGTTCCAGCCTCCAGCCGCTCGCTCACATACATGGCCTTGTTGATGTCGCAGGTGAACACGCCCGAGGCCAGGCCGTACTCTGTGTCATTGGCTCTGTGCAGCACTCCTTCCACATCGCTGCGGTGCGGAGCAAGAGGACAGAGGACACCGGTTGGAGACTTAAATTGCACAACAGCACTGCGACAACCCCAGCTTTACATACTTTTTTTGACGACTTACCCATTTTTGAATTTGGACACCACCATGACGGGGCCGAAGGACTCCTCTTTGGCGATGAACATGTGGTCCTCCACATCAGTGAACACAGTGGGCTCCATGAAATAACCTGAGGGAAAATTGCCATATTGATGATGATTGATGACTAAGGCTAGCAATGATGCTAAAGCTTCTACAGACAAGACTATAAATAAGACAAAGTGTGTGAGAAAGTGAGAGTAAATCCACAGAAAATGAATCAATTATCATACTGATAAATGATGTAAGCTAACCTCTTTTTCTTTTTCAGGCTGAATGGTGGCTAATGTTTAGCACCTTGCAAAGCTATTGTTCAGCAAGTTGAAGTTGTATAAAAAAGTGAAGACTCACCAGAATAATAGTCACAAATCCACAATATTTCAGATTAATTTTGGTAACGATAACACCTATTTTATTTTTTGTTGCTGACTTAGACCATGTGTGAATCAGAATTTCTGCTTGCTAGCTAGCTTAGTGGCTTTACTAGCCACAGAACTCGGAACCGAAAGGTAACGCCTGTCCAAAATATTAGCGTGGAGCTTATACACCGGTAAAAATCTTTCATAAAGATACACTGTGTAGTTTGTGGAGAGTGAAAGAGTTTTATTGTGTATCTTTATACCTGAAAAACTTTCTCCCTGGGAGAATAAGCTAGGTCCTTGGGCGGGCGGACACAGAAAAAATTGTTCACAGCTGTAGTTGAAAAGATTAGCCTGACGTTTTGTTCACAAACATAAAAACCTATTATATATATATGTTAATAAATCTTATTTTAAAGTTGTATTTTTTTATTTTACATAGCTAACCATGCTAATTGTAGAATTTGTGAAGTGCTAGCTCTCCTCTGTTTCATAGCATTAGCATTTGATGCTCATTGACTAAATGATTGTATTAATAGGAAAAAATGTATATCTTCTGTAGATATTGAAGCTTATCATGACTAACGTCTAAAGTAAAAGCTGCATGTAATGCTTGTAAAATGTCTGATTTAAAAGATTGTTGATGCAATTCCAAGCCAGACACACCACATTAAATACTGCTAAAACCCACCACTCCTAAACACACACATAAATACAGTCTGGCACCAAGTTTGTGATGTAGTTACTTTTACGACACTTGTTCCTCCTCCCCTCCTGTATTCTGTGTGTAAATCTGACCTGACTGGACTGAAAATGAGTCCCTTCAGCTACACACATTGTACTGTGCTCAGTGTGCATTCTACCTGGCCTGTCCACCTGTTTGCCTCCGTACACCAGCGTAGCGCCCTCCTTTATTCCAACCTCACAGTACTCCAGCAGCTTGTCCAGGTGGGCTTTGTGATTCTGTGGGCCGTGGTCTGTGGAGCGATCTAGTGGGTCTCCAATTTTCATCTTCTTGATCTCTTCCACCTTAGAGGGAAAGGATGGTGAAATAGAAACAAGACTTTTTTAGGCGTAATAATGCTGTTTTTGTTTTTTCTGCTAAAATTCATATATTAAACTGCATTAAGGGGACTGTATGAGCTAGTGTGGACTAAAAGTTAGGTCTGCCTCTGCTGATCCAATTTGGACTGTTCTTTTTTATCTGTCTCATGAGTCCCCCAACTGTACAGAAGTATCCCTTTAATGTACAATATGTACTACATTCCTCCAGAGGACGGCAGTGTCAGTGTTTTGGCTTACTCACCACTCGGCTGATGAACTCATCATGAATGGACTCCTCCACAAACAGACGTCCAGCAGCAATGCAGTTCTCACCTTTGTTGAAATACACAGAGCTCATGCCCTGTGGACACACAGACACACACATACTGAATTAACAGCACAGACTCTGATTGTTTATTTATACTTTTTTAATAAATGGTTTATAACACTGTAATGTAATTGTGAGCAGCTATAAAGAGAGTTTTCAGTAAATGTATTGTATGCAGTATTTTAACAATAACAATAGTTATAACTTCTAATCTCATTAGACTCTAATGTTGTTTTTTCTCCATACGCAGCTCCAAATATCTGCCATGATATTCAGCCTGCAGATATGGTGTAGGGCTGCAACTAGTGATTACCTTCATTTTTGGTTAATGTGCGGATTTTTTTTTTAAATCCATTAGTCTATAAAATGTCAGAAAATAGTGAAAAATTACTCCCAAAATTTTCCTGAAGCCAAAGTTACGTCATCAAATGTGTGGCTTTGTTTGAAAAAGCAAATCCTTATATTTGAGAAACTGAAGCACCGAATGTTTGGCACTGTTGTTTAATAAGTAACACATTACTAGAGTCAAAATTAAGGCGGGAATTGAACTGAAAAATGCATTCACTGACTAATTGCATCAGCACTATCATTGTGTAAAAGCAGCCTATTAATCTTCCAGCATGCTCCCGCCCTAAGACAATAACCTCCCTCTCTCCCACTGAGTCTCTCACCATGCGAACAGCCTTGTCCATGTCGCAGTCACTGAAGATGATGAGAGGCGACTTCCCTCCAAGCTCCAGAGAAACCTTCTTCAGGTTACTGACGGCACAGCTGCAACAGGAAATCACAGGGGAAACACGACGTCAAGTTTCACCTGACAGTTATGTCAACCAATGAGCTATTAGGTTTGTCAGGTCATACCTCTTCATGATCTGTTTGCCGATAGGTGTGGAGCCAGTGAAGCCCAGCTTGCGGATGTCTGGGTGGTCGGACAAACGCTGTCCCACCATGCCACCTGCGGGAGAGAACAGGTTGGGAAGGTGGATTATGGGTCGAGGAAACTAACTGGCAGCCATGTTTGGAGCTTTTCTGTCTATGCCAACCCATAATTTATGTTTATAGAGTTAAATGAAGTTTCACAGAAAGAGAACACAGTGTAAGGTGTAAAAAGGTTGGCTGGTGTTACTGTATATTTTCCTATTATCAATACATCCCATAAAAAAACCTAAACCAACAATATGTTAGTCTGTTCTTCAGTACTTTGAAATCTTTTAAAACAACTCACAAATACATAGTTTCATTTGTAAAAAAAGGCTATGGTGCATTTGTTGAGGACTATTTTCAGTGGCGGACTAATCCACATTTGGTGCTCCAGTTAGTATTTGTGGCAGCAGGACGGTGTGTGTGAGATTGAGTCAAGATAAACTAGTCTATATATCATAACTCATTAATAATGATAGGGTAAACAACTAATAATTTTCTCGACATAAATCATATTTATTCAACTTCATTTCACTCAATATTTTACCTCTAGTTATCCATGCCCCCCTGCAGTGGCTCTAAGCCTCTAAATAATTAAAATTACAGACTGAGGAGGGAACATCACTCTTTGAGTGAACTGCTCACAAATTATAGACGAGGGGTTGCAAGTAGACCTACTATTATATTAACGAGCAATTGATGTTGGCATCAAGGACCCCCAAATTGATACACATTAGGCTGTGGACCCGTATTTAACAAAGATATAGTCTAAGGAATCCCCGTCTGATAAGATTTGGTTATTCTCTAACTGTCTATACTGATTGTCAAATTGAAATATTAACCAATTTTTCTGGGGACCCCCTAGAACTCCCTTAAGAACCCCTGGAGGACCCCGAATCTCAGGTTCAAAACCGCTAGCCTAGAATACAATCAGCCATATTTTGTTTGTGTGATTTCTAATTGATATGTTTCCTTGCCCTTATGACATCAAGAACAGAAATCACAAGCGGTAAGGAAAGGCTTCATTTTTGAGCCTATGTGGATCTTATATTTGTGTTCGTTACCTGAGCCCGGCAAAATGTTTATAACTCCTTTTGGAATGCCAGCTTTCACTGACAGCTCAGCAAACTTCAGCGCCGTCAACGGAGTGACCTGTAAATATTGGAAACGGCGTATCAAATGTGAACTACTCACTGACACTGGGTCCATTCAGCTAAAGAAACACCCCCGTCACAGTTCTTCACATACTCTGTGTGGATGCCTTTATTCTCAGTGAGAGTGTGTGTATGGTGTACTCACCTGTGCGGGTTTAAGAACGAGTGTGTTTCCAGCTGCGAGGCAGGCTGCGCTCTTCCACGCCAACATCATGAGAGGGTAGTTCCATGGAATGACTATGGCACACACACTGCAGCACAAAAAGCACCGTATGAACAGGTGGACATATTTATGGGACAACGTATTAAATATGCATGTGGATGAGTAGCTCAATGATTATAAGAAACATTTAGTAAATCCAGAGCTGGTACCCCAGAGGTTCTCTCTTGGTGAAGGTCAGGTTGCGGTTGGGCCGGGCTTGGTTGATGGGGATCGTCTTGCCCTGCAACAAACAACCGCGTGTGCCTCTGGTGTAATCAGTGTGGAACCTTTATGAGACTGTGGTTTGTGTGCCTGAACGTTAGTCTACCTGGATCTTGTCACACCAGCCGGCAAAGTATCTGAAGGTCTGGATGGACATGCCTACGTGCGTCTTCAGGGCCAGCGTGTACACAGCCCCCGAGTCGATGGACTCGATGGTGGCCAGCTCCTCCTGGTGTTCCTCCATCAGGTCTGCAAGCCTGAAGGGAGGAGGTCAGAGGGGACGGAGTGCTTTAAAATGAGACAAAATGCATCTACATGTAATACTATAGTCATCCAGCTGTTAAAGAGTATTTTTTTTGGTAAGCAAGCTCCTAATTTTTTCCATCTAAAAAGAGAGCAAAGGCCATATAATGTACAGAGCAGACCTTTGTGCTGTAGTGGTTATTTTGTAGTTGTGTTTCTACCCTTGGGAATCTGGACTGTCTAGACTAAATCTGGAGCGTCTTTCTGATCATGTAATCCTTCTGTCGTCCTCCAGGTGGAGCCACTCACTTGTAAAGCAGACTTCCTCTGTCTCTAGGGTTCATCCTGCCCCAGGGTCCGTTATCGTACGCCTCTTTGGCAGCTGCCACCGCTCGGTCCACGTCCCCGACTGAGGCGTAGGAAACCTTACAGATCACCTGGTTAAGAATAGAATGGTCACACACGGCCCAATAATTAAGTGCACCTAAAACAAGAACCTTGTGTCTGTTTGTGTGTGTGTGTGTGTGTGTGTGTGTGTGTGTGGATTCATATGTTCATGGGACTCACTGATCCATCAGTGGGGTTGATGGTGTGGTAGCTCTTGCCGTCTTCTGCATCCTCAAACTGGCCGTTGATGAAACACTGGTATGGCATTTTCAATGTCATGTTGTTCACGTCTTTGGTTGCCTGGGTACAAAACAGCAGTAACAGTAGTTACACAAATCAACAAACCACAAACACCTACATTTGTGTATATCTTATAGAATATAATGTGCGATGAAAGATAAAATATCGAACAATTTGCTATGTAAAGATATAGTGGAGTCATGGTGTCCTGAGCAGCCTCTCTGTGGTTTGTTTACATAGCCAGTCTGCTCCGTGTACAACTGAGCAAAGCAACTGAAACTGCTGTTTGTCTCATCTACAGGAGTGAATTATGGATTTATTCCAACCAAAGCAGAGTTGGTGATTGTTGGATTAGTGACTTTTATTTTGTTTCGGTCCACTTTGAATGAAGCTACTATGTTCCAGTGATATGCAAGGTAAAATGATCGTTTTTGTCTATCGAGTCTGGTGGAGAGTGATAGTGATATTCCAGCTGTTTCTGGTTAAACAAAAGGTCTATCTCTGTAGAGATCCTTTCCATAATGTTGTCAGACACTTAGAATAACAATCTGATCCTGTCAGTGGAAAAAAACAAGCACTGTTAGTGAACTTACTGCGACGGGTGCACTTGTCCCTAAGGATTAATGTTAGTTTACGTTGCGGCCATTGCAGCCCTTTTCACGAATATGCGCATCTATTTCTGTGATTTAAGGGTTTATTTCA
>NW_023339652.1:17565738-17566938 GCF_004916995.1 Morone saxatilis
TTCAAGCCACCAACCCAAAACATCAGTATTTGACAACTGTCTCTCTTTTATTTTATGTGGGACTTGTACTTGGACTACATGGACACAGAGAATTCCCAAAGACTGATTTTGGGCTGGGGGATCTAGCCTGGAGAAAGGACTCAGACCTGTAGAACAACTGTATCTGTAATGTACTGCTCTTATGTTTAGAGACAACTTTTCTAATTGCGACTGTTTTATGTATGGCTGACTAGAAGCTTCTTCTACTTATTGTCAGTATTGTTGCTCTTTTCTTTTAAACATTGGCCTACATGTCTTTTTTTCCTTTGGAATTGATTTATTTATTTATTTTTGTTATTTAATTTGTTCTCTTGATCTCTCCCTTTTTCTGTTATTCCTAAAAAGTATAATGAAAATATGAATTTAAAAAAGACTTTTCAAGACCTTCAAATGCCAAGTATATAAGGAAAATAAGCCTAATATTGGTTTAATATTACCACACTGTGAAACTACAACATTCTTAATCCCACATTTTTTTCACAGTCTTCCATCTGCCTCATGTCAAAAATATCAGGATCTATATCAAGCACCCAATCCTGTATCAGTCTGACTTTACAATGCAAAACCTGTGTGTGTATTTTCGTCTGAGTTCCAGGAAACGCACCTGACCATCAATGACAGTCCAGGCACCGGGGACTTTGTCATGGCCGCGGATCCAGTTGTGGATGGCCTCAGCTGGCTGGGCCAGGTTGATCTGGGGGACAGAGAGACACCGGAGTCAAAAACTGCGGACGGCTCAGATTCACTTTCAGATCAGGTCACAAAAATTTCTGAGAATAAGAGGGAAGACCAACAGCAGGTTGCCGCTAGCTGAGCGACACGTGTAAAAACGATGCTGGAAACTAACACTCTGCTCTAAAAATAGCATTTAGACACCCTGCCAGCAACGTGGCTCTGAGTGACAAATCAGAAAGCGGCTGTAAGCAGCCCCACCTCTGTTTTTCCTCCCATATCTGGCACTGAACATGATGAGCCAACAGTAAATGTCCATGCTGTTCACTGAATGAAGGGGTTGTTGCAGCGTCCAGCAGCAGCAGAATACAAGCTGTGTCTTCTTCTGTCTGGCTTCAGCACAATGATGTCGGAGTGACATAAATAACATGCCATATCAGTGTTTAATGTGAGTTTTTTAAAAGTCTCATGTCTGGAATAGTTCTGGTC
>NW_023339652.1:17566961-17567468 GCF_004916995.1 Morone saxatilis
CCCCACCCACCATATTCTTGGGTACGTATTTAGATTTAGGACACTTTTTCTGTGGGGAGAACCTTGTCCAAACACAGGCTACTGGAATACTACTCTTCTTAACATCCCATTTTAGCTTGAACACACACCCTTCACAAATTCAAAAAATGCATTCAAACCTATACATCCCCTTCCTCCCCACCACACCCCTCGTCCCCACGGTTACCACACCCACAGCGACACTCACACTAGGTCTGCTTGATTATGGCAAAAATTATAATTGTGATCCATATTGAGATCACACATATTTACCATGGTTACTCTTTGACTGTGGAAACATTCTGCATATATTGAACATGTGTTTTTAACAGTGGATTTCCTTTAAGTATAAATTCAACTGAAAAACTAATTTTTAAAATAAAAAAGGTGTAAAGCGGCATCATGGGCTTCACTGTGCCCCTTCAATCGGTTTTCTCTGTGTGATACATCTGAGTTTTTCTCTAACTCATTTAGTATTTAATGTGCTTG
>NW_023339652.1:17567508-17567798 GCF_004916995.1 Morone saxatilis
TACACACACACACAGTCATCACTGAAGAGAGATGATACGTGCACTACAAGCTGTCATATGTTTTGGCTCTCTTCTGTTCTAGCTTACCTGTACGAGGTTTTATGCCTTCCACAGTGCATGACAAACATCCCTGCCAGTTTCACAGGTTTACTGAATATGTGTGCGTTTGTGTACATGCGCCTGTTTGCCAAGTGTGCCATCTTTAGCGCCGGTTGAATGGCTTAGAGAGGATGCGGTGGTAGCGAGAAAGCCGGTACAGTGTCCCTCTCATCTTTCTACCTGACTGCCAA
>NW_023339652.1:17567838-17568858 GCF_004916995.1 Morone saxatilis
ACCGGATGCGTTTCAGCCATGTTAACGCCTACATAACACATCTGATGGTCATCCAGAATTCATAAAACCATAGTTACATACTTAACCCCTTAACATCCATCCATCAAATCGTATTCAACATTTGCAAGTACATAAAATAACTGCTCAACTTAAAGATGTGCATATATGTATCACCTTGGCGTTGGATTTCTTCTGAATGCCCTCATAGCTTGCTCCTTCCTCTGACTGGGGAACTCGAGGGGCCTTTCCATCAGCGATAAGCTGCACCGACTCCACCTGCACCAAGGAAACAGCGTGTGTGTGAGACACCTCAGTCTGTGAAGTTTATGTTAACATGTTGTTGACAATCTCAAAAAATAGAGTAGGCTGAGTGGGAACTGGGCATTATGAGGATATGTTTCAATAGGTCTTCACTACTTGATTGATTACTCTATTTGAAAAAGGTTCTATAAAAATGCATGCTGATAATACACTCCTGATTACACTCCTTATGTGATCAAATCAAAAATATGAAGTTCCAGGTGGTTACCATAGCCTTGATGCCCTCTGGGAAGAGGAAGCGGTTGTACAGCGTGTCCACGGTGTCGTTCGGCTCGACAGCACACTCCCTCTGCAGCAGGATCGGTCCGGTGTCCAGCCCATCATCAGCCCAGAACACTGTGAAGCCAGCTTTCTTATCACCGTGGATCAGGGTCCTAGTGACACACACATACACAGAAAAAAACACACTTGGAGCAGTGCCATAACACAGGTATTTTTAGAGCAGATAGAGGATATAAAGTGGACCATAAAGCTGAGCAAATGGAGCAGACTCAGATAAAGGAAAGATAAAATGTGATTGCACCTGGAGAGAATGACAGACTGTTGATAAGACTGTGAAAAAAACAAGCTTTCTACCATCGCTTCTCATACATCGACATACTAGTTTGACTGGAATCATATCATAGATAGTTCCAAGTCAAAATATTGAAACTGAAACTATCACTATGTTCTCAGAATAGTACATGAGACGGATAATCT
>NW_023339652.1:17568958-17569138 GCF_004916995.1 Morone saxatilis
AGCTTAGCATGAAGACTAGAAGCATGGAATTTCTCATTCAGCTAAAACTCACTAGCTGATTAACACATTTTATCCCATGAAATAATTAAAAAACAGCAAATTAAAGGGTGAGTATTTTTTAACTTCAGATAGAACAGAGCTAGCTGTTTTCTCTATAGTCTATATACCAGGCTAACCACC
>NW_023339652.1:17569168-17569792 GCF_004916995.1 Morone saxatilis
CCTGGCTCTAGCCTAAAGGAGACAGTGTAGAGGTAACATTTACACAAGTAGCAGGGGTTCAAAGCTAAAAGTCAGTGTCTGTGAAGAAACTATAGTACAAGTTGTGTTTTTACAGTTGAAGACAAACGGAAGCCATTCATTTACACACAGTGATATCAGGAACAGAGAGATAGTCAGGGTGGAGAACGGGCCGACTAGCAAGTGGCATAGATAACAAAACCAGCATGCTAGGAGGTTGGAGTCAGAACTGGTTTAAACCTCCTGCTGGACAGACAGATAGCAGCAAACCCTCTCCCTCTGCTCTGACCTGGAAAACAGACAGGACTGATGGCCTGTGAACTTAGTTCTTCTGAAGGACAGGACAAAATCCTTTAGTGAAAAAGCTAGCTTGTGTTACTTTTGCTCAACGGTTACTGGATAATGTTGGTGAAATGTAGTACATCAGTAATAAGTAGAGAAGAGTAAAGTCAACACATTTACTCAGAGATGGCAGTTACAATTAGCCAACTTAGCTAAAGAAATATAACATAAGCCATAACAGGCTATAGTCAGGCTATAACAACAAAAATGCTGAGTGTATTGAACTGAGCAACGATGCACTGCTTATAAATTAAACTTTTCATT
>NW_023339652.1:17569865-17570849 GCF_004916995.1 Morone saxatilis
TGTTATTTCTTCTTTAAAAAGTCTCACTTTTTATGCTGTCTAAAAAAAAACAGAGACCTACCGCTTTAGCCTGTAATGTTTTTATGTATGAACCAGTATGAAAGGTGCTATACAAGTTGACTGATGCTAGCACAGTACGACACTGGTAAACCAAAATATGTGCGATTGATCACAACTGTTTTTGTGAAAAATTGTGGCTGCTTTATGTTCATATATGACAAATACACAAACATTGTACGTCATACCCTGGCTTCCTATTACCTGTCCTTCTGCATATTGCAGCCATTGGTGGTTACAACTGGCTGTGTTGTGGGAGAATATTCATAGAAAGGTCTATTGATTATGTTAATGAGCTGCAATCACCACGTTCAACATAAATGAACAAAGCATGTGTTCTGTTTCCCTGACTGACTGCTACAGTTACAGCTGTGTAGTTCCACCTGTTCTGCCTGTTGTCCTTCATTCATTTAAAGCTGCACAGTTGTGGCTAAACAAATAAAACCGAGCTTATTTCAGCGTAATATCTTATCTATCACTGTGACAAAACTGTGGTTTTGTAGGTCGGCCTATGACGTGAACGTCACTGTTGTCTTTTTTTTTTTTTTTACAAATGTGAATCCAAGTTGGCAGTGAGCCAAAAGCAAAGTTCCAGCAGTGATATCCTTTAACCCTGTTGTTACCAGTCAGTGCAGGTTCCATCAGACCAGTAACAGTAGCAGAAGTAGCAGAGTGCATCTGTGATACATGTAAAACCTGTGTGCGCGTGTACAATTATGTTGTTTTGATAAGCTTATTTCGAAGGTTACGTAACCACTGGCAAGTTTGCATACCGTAGTCAACTATAACTAACTACACAATCAAATAAGCTAAGCTATGAAAATGTTGCTAAGCAGGCTTTCATTTCCTGCAGTTGCTGTGGATGCAGCATAAACCGGCCAAGTTTACCAGGCTGGCTTTGTCATGTTTCTTTGCATCACAAATAAA
>NW_023339652.1:17570921-17571083 GCF_004916995.1 Morone saxatilis
TGGAATGTTTTAAGTTGATGTTGTGAATCAATCAACACAACTTAAATGCCTTAAATCCATTTGTTTTTACTGGCTCCAGACTATGCTGACTGTAAATATTCAATTTCCTCACTTGCAGTGTTCGAGTTCAATATATTTCGATACAGTAAGCAAGGTGATATA
>NW_023339652.1:17571183-17578440 GCF_004916995.1 Morone saxatilis
CGATACAGTAAGCAAGGTGATATACTGTGAAACTTGTCATAGTATAAAAAACATGCAACCATATGCATAAAATTCAAGTAAAACAAATGTAAAAAAGTTTACTAGTTTGTAAAAAATAATGCTTTTGAGTTGCATTATGGGAAATGTAGGATCCAGACCAGCATTTTTTAACTTTGACCCATACTTAAGACTGAAAACTTAAGTTTCTGCTGCTTCAATTTTGACCATTTTCTTAACATTTTGTCATTATTTCCCATTGTAGAGTGAAACACACTGTATACTTCATGTTCTGTTCCTGTACACAGTTTTGGATACTTGAGGTCATATGACCCATGTAAAAAGTGATACGCGGACTGATATTATTCTTTTTTTTCTGTCAGTGAGGATGTTGCATGTGTGTAGCTCAACCTTTCTTTTCAGCTAGAAAGGCATGTGTTGTATTGTCATGTAGTAAATAGAATTTTCCCTCTGCTCCCCAAATGTATGATGTCGGAAGATCCAGTCTGACATCATTCTAGTACCAAAGGTATTTTACCGAGGACACCACACCAACCCAAGATGCATTGAAAAAGAGTGTGTGCGATTACTCCTCCTCACCAGTTGATGGCAGAGGCTCCTCTGTGCAGCGGCAGGATGGAGGGGTGGTAGATGATGGAGCCGTGCTTGGGCTGGTCGATGATGTTCATGGGGATGAACTGGGAGCAGAAAGGCATGACGTTGAGCTCGGCGCCCACCGCCTTGTAGGCGTCCACCACCTCCGGGATGGGCTTCCCCTTGACCCGCCACCGTGGGAACTTGAACACAGGCGTCCCGTCCTTCTCCGCCGCCACCGCTAAAAGAGAAGAGGAGAGCTTACTGATACAGATCTGATCTCACTTTAGTCTTTTTTAGTTGCAGCAATAACTGCAGCCTATAGACAGTTTAAGGATGTCCTCCAGACATGAATTAAGATATGTATACAAATAGTCTGCTCAGAACAAAAATGTGTTTTTTTAATTTGAACTCTCACAGCATCTTTCCCATATCGACACCGCTCCACTTGCTGAGGAGCTAAACAAATCTAAACTCAAATGGCACAGCACAAATATGTTTATGACTAATAACAAGAGGAAATTGTGCAAACAGAGGAAAGGAGTATGGCAGGCGGAGGTCAAGAGTCAGCTGGTAGTCGATGATGATGATGTTGATGCTTCCTGGAAAGATTGCATCATCACACACATCAGACTTTTCACCTCAGAGCTGCATCTCCGGGCCACACAGGGCCTCTCTGCCGGACAATGGGAGGCAGACAATGGAGCCACTATCCCGCAGCTAACGCAGGATAAAGGCCTGTCTTTGTGCAGGAGCACTGTAGAGTCAACACGCATCTACCTCAGCCACCGCGCAGGCCTCTGATGACCGGACAAGACCCGGGACATCAGAGGCCGCCTTAATTAATATTTACGGAACTTTATGTTAAGCTTCTCATTCTGCAGGGTCTGCAGGATGGACTTCAAGAAGTGGCTGTGCGTGAGTCCAGACTGACGTTTGTTCTGCTCTGTTTTCCAAGCATGACGAACTGTTCTGAGATGCCAACATTTATCTCTTTACACTCATAAAACCTGGTATTTTTATGTTGTTTCCTTTAGCTGGTTTGAATTGTGTGTCAAATCCAAAAGCACCACAGTTTTCTAAGAGAGAGAACCAAACTGAAGAAGTAAACATTCACAGTGATTTGTGTGAATCTATAAGCACACAGTAAGCCATCAGCAATAAGAGCTCAACGGAGCAGCAGGAAGACAGGGATTTGCACACTATCTGGTGGTAAACCAATCAGAGGGGGAGATAGAAAAGGGAGGAGAGAAGGGAATGAACTCACCCAGGGGGTCAGCCTTGCCATCCTTGTCAGGGACTGTGAACACGCCCACCACCTTGTGACCCTGCTTCCTCAGGTTGCTGTACACCTCCTGTCCGAACAGGCTCTGGCCGATTATAGCTAGCTTGAGTTTGTTCTGGTAATAATGCTGTAACAAGAGCAAACACACACACTCAATGTTAGTTCCACAGATGTTATGCAAAGTGGTAAACCCAATGTAGAGGGGTTCTTAATGGGCACCTGTTGGACCAGGATCCAGAGGGGACTCCAAAACCGTTTTGTAATTTAAGCTTTCTGTTAAACATTTGTTGTGTCCAGGACCTTGTGAATAAAACCCTGATGACCTCACAATGACATCATCAGGGTTATACAAGAACACAAGGTCATTTAGTCAGTTAGTACAAAAATGATGTACAGATTATATACAGTACAATTGATTAATAATATTTTTTTTTTTTTACTGAAATTTGAATAGTTTTCACTGGCTGAGTAGTGTTCCCTTGACTAGTACACTGACTCTGACATATAACATCACTTAAGTGCCCTTTAAATACATACAAAATATTATATATTTATTCAGTTGTGTCAAACCTCCGCTAAGCAAACAATATCAGCGCTGGCCCAGTTTGCTTACTGGGGCTTCAAACATTATTGTCATTACTCATTAGTAAGTCATTTTTTCACACCTTTAGATTGTTTTATCTGACCAACAGTTATAAACCCAAAGTTATTACCTTTTTATGTCATTTACAGACTGAAATCAGAGAAAAGCAGCCAATCCTCACATCTAACAAACTGCAAACAACAAAAGCTTGATATCCAACCTAACAACTAACTCATTCTTTTTCTTCTTCTTCTTATTATTATTATTAGTTTTATTATTATTAACTAACTGATTGAACTGTTTTAGCATTAAGTGAAACATTTTATAGTATTTTTTTCCATAGACAAATGTATAAAATGTATGAGCGTATAAAAAGCACTGAAAAGAGCTGGGGGTGTAAATCAGGGGGGCCCTTGCTCGCCTTTCCCAGGGCCCCCAATCACCAAGTGTGCCCCTGACCCAGTAGTTAGCCAACCAGCTCTGAGAAAAGCTACTGGCTGCCAGAGAGTACAGCCCTCATCCATAGTGAGCGGTCTGTGACTGCAGCAGCACATGTGTGCAGGAAGGAGGTTTCAGGTTTCCCATGCTCACATGAATGCTAGTGCATGAGGCACCGTCGCTGGCTGTCACAGTGCTTTCTGCAACGTGCTTCATGATGCATTCAAAGACATTCATTCCACACAACCACAGTAAGGTCGCTCCAAACACCATGGGGAATGACAGTGAAGTTGGTTGCAAACCGGCCCCAGTAATGATGAATGAGCAGACCGCCCATATGTAGGTTTCCTCTGGGCTGCCTGCAGCCCTGCAGGATCGGAACTAAGCCGCTGTCGGTGTACAGTGGAGCTCACAGGCTGATGCAACTCCTCCAGATCTTGTACAGTAAGGCCAGTCCAGTGAGAGCATACAGGCAGGGGGAGACAGGGGGAGACAGAGGACAGCGGCAGTAACGTGGCAAACTGGCACTCACACTGTCATTCACCATCGTTTGCTCTGTTTGTTAAATACAGCAGCAGACTTGTGAAGACCTGGACATGAACTATGACTCACTGATCCGCAATCAGATCCGAGTCTGGCTCAGTGCTCTTCATGTCACCACGACCTGGCACACGTTCAGTATTTACTATTCTGATATTTTTCCATCAATGCAACACAAGTATCAAAGGCTCTATTCATTGTGTGGTGCAGCAAAAGCAGCAAAGCAACCTTTACTCACGGACGAGGTGGAGAATTTCCTTAAGACTTGACTCGCAGTCCACAACATAATGGCGGTGTTTTGTTTATAAAAAAATGTATTAAAAATAAAAATAAATCCAAATATTTTACAATCTGTCCGACCTGCTGCTGAGGTATGTGCTGCTGGCCACACACACCTGTCTCTATGTGTGTGAGCGTGTGAGTCAGAGGAGTGGCCGTGGTATATGCTCACCACAGCCAGCTTATACCGACAGCGGCACACAGAGGACGTGCTGCTTGGCAGTGTGCGTGCGCGGTCCCGCGGTGCTTACTACATCCTCGACCGCGCGGTCCCGCGTGGGAATTCATAAACTGTATCAAGCTGTTCACTGACCGTAGCTTTAGTTTAATAGCATTTTTAACGCGATGCTACGGTGGAATAGCTAACAAAGCGACTGAATTACGTTAAAACATTAAAAATAAGTTTCACTAAGCCTAATATGAGTCGAACTGTGATTTTAGATATTTTGGTGATTTGGTATCTTTCTTTCTTTTTAAAAACTGAACCATAAATGATCGTATATATTATTTCAGTACATATTGTAGTGCTGGTTTCTACTCTAACTGGTTGGCCTGTTGGCTAGGTTTCTGTTATTCCAAAACCCAAAGGCCATGTTTAACCATTAATCAATCAGGCAATCACCAAGTTTAACCACAAAGTACGTTTTAGTATGCTGGCACTAGATGCCAACTTTTAAAAAGATACAGTCCCCTTTCTGCACCACAAACAGGTTTCAGGGAAATGAGGATGCTACATAATGTCATATTTCACTCTGCAACACAATAGCCAATGGTTGCTAACAGCTGCGGAACAAAGTAGCCTAGTAAGCAAAACAAATGACAGCGTAGTTATATGAATAGACCTTAGCCTGTTAGTTTTGGATACAATTGTTGTTATTATTATTATGTCAAAAAGATGAATTATTTCTGTGCACAGCAGTGGTTCCCACCCTTCAGACCCGCAGTCCTGTCAGATGAACTCAAGTACCTTCATCAACACCATCAGTCATGTTCCAAATGTGTTCATTGATTTTAATGTGTGCAATGTGTTTAATATAATAATGCACACAGCATGTTTAACCACACAGCACTTTTAACTGCTGACACTGGTCTGTATCATTCCATTTTGCAGTTCTCAAGCTAATCTTTAAGAATGTACACGGTGTCCTGCAGCACCAACCTTTTTTTCAGTTAAAAGATAAACTTCTAAGTAATTTTATTCCAGTTTCACTACACCTGCAGGCTCCAGCTCTTCGCAGCATTCGCCTGCTTTACACCTGCCCGGACTCCCACACACAGAACCGGCTCTGGTCAAACACGCAACAAGCACCATCCACACTCAACTGCCCTGCACAGGTTCCTGTGGAGCAAAGGTTCACACAGTCCGCTCACATCCTGCAGGGAGGCAGGGCAGTGAGAGAGACACACACACACACACACACACACAGGTTAGAATGTACCCTGTAGACCTGATAACTTCCTGGCAAGTACTGTTGCATTTATTACACTCATTGGATGTCCTTTTATCCCATAATGTAAAACTATTCATAAATCAAATTATACCGTGGCTGTGCTGTTGCTACACTGCTTTGCTGAGGTCACAGGCTGCGCCAACTGAAAATTCTTAACTTTTGTAACAGACGCAAGGGATGTGGTCCAAAATGTTCTATACCTAATCAAGGTCAGTCCTGAAAAAGACAGCCTCAATAATCAACTCACTTATGTATTACAATTTTTTGTTGTAGAACCCAATGTAGTGGTCGCATAAATAAAAAAAATTTAAAACTAATTTTATGCATATGGTGGTGAAAATTCGATTTAAAAAATTGCAATATGTGGCCTAGCTTACAGTATCGCAATATATTGAACAGTAACCTCTGTATCGTGATATGTATGACCAGATCTTTGCCACTACACAAGATTCTCATTTAATTCCATTTTTCTAATTGTCTGGGTGTATGTATACAGGTGTCTGTAGGTATTGTAAGTGTAGGATTTTTGTTTGCATTTGTTGGGGTGCTAAGGGTTTGTTGGGGTATCTGTTTTGGGTGTTTGAATATTTGGTAGACTGATGAGTTGGCCTTTCGGCTGTGATGTTGATCTCGTGGTGTGTCGGGGGGTGGTTCGGCCGTGACGTGCGGCCCCCGAGGCTATTTGTATGCTTATGTATAGTACGGTGTGGTCTGTGTTGTACGTTATATGTATTCAAATAAAATAAACAAATTCCCACTTGATCGTTGAATGTGTATTTGAGAAATCACAAAGGATCCAAAGCGAAAACGGGAGCAGCTGTGATTTATTTGTGAATATCTTCAACAACATCAAAAAGAGGACTAACGGTAAGAGCACTGGTGGTGGATGTTGCTCTGGGGGGGGGGAGGGGGGTCCAACCTCTGCTGTCTGGCCCCAGAGACCAACCCGCCATTCTTCACGTCAGACATCTGAACAAACTGCTTTGGCACGAGGATCGATTCCCCTTCGAACGCCCCAGTTTTGATTAAAAAGTGCTGTTTTCTGGCTGCCTTTGCAATCAATAAATCACGTAGTACAACTCTTAACAAAACCCGTCAGTTCAGAAGAGTGTGTTGTGGTGTCAAAACAAAATGATTTTAAAAAGTCGTGCTCCTGGACGAGGAGCAGTCCTGGAAGGCAAACAGGGAACATGCCAAAAAATCTCTAACATTCTGGAGAATAAGTTAACTTTGTTTCACCACAGGAAACACAGTGGGCGAAATCACTAGCGGACGACTTTTCCACAGACAAGGTGCCAGCGCTGGAGATTTCAAACCAAAGAAAAAGTGCACTCAAATTAAAAACAAAAACATAATTCAAGTCTATCGAAGAGAATAAATGCTGATATGAGGCTGCAAAGATCTACCATATAATACCATTCTATTTTTGTAGCGGCCGTCATGTCTTATGGTTGCTGCTAAAGAAATCTTATGTCTGGTTACTTTCGTCTCTCAGATTGGTAAGAAAGCCTGCTGAGTTTGAACTGTAAAAAGTTTCACTAGTTGTGTTCTCCCAGCACCGGCACTTTGTTGTATCAAAGCCTCAACTGGCGCATATCAAAGGAGGGGGTGGGGTGGTCGGGGGTCAGGCACGATTCCCCAAGACATATGACCCATGACCCATGACCCATGCTAGTGTTACACACTCTAAAACAAGTTACAGGTGACAAAACAACAACACGTTCTCCCTTTTCCGCGTCACAGCTTCTGCTGGAGTACTGAGGACAGTGGAGTGATGAGGTCACAGGAAGCGGATTCCTGCGCCAAACTGGACGCCGTCACATATCCTGTGAGAGGACAGAAGAAATAAGTTAGGAATTTTTTATATTGCATGCTGCAATGTGTAGCATTTTGAAGTTCTTACAATGTAAAGGGTACTCTACTGATTGCAATCCACTCCTACAAAACTGTCAGACTCATTATGGACAATTTATAAAAATCTAATTTGATGCAGCAGAAACAGAGAGATCATACTTTTAAATTCCACCAGGCACCTACATTCCCTACAACGCCAAGAAGAAGTGGTTTTCCAGGAGCTTTTCTTGACAATA
>NW_023339652.1:17578540-17590605 GCF_004916995.1 Morone saxatilis
TTCATCTTCTCACCTATTAGCCTATTAAAAAGTGTTGCACATACAATTAACATCACTATGCATGTATTTGTCAACTACAACATCAAATGTCAATTTGAAGAAATACAAATGAAGCGTTTCTCGGTTCCGCTTTGTGTCTGGTGTCACACTGCGCAGCTTGTCCTACGAATAGTTTAAAGTTTAAAACAAAATACACACCTAGGTTTAGCCGATCTGAGTGAGGGGCTGAAAAACAATCAAACTTTTCCAGGAAAACAGAGATTATTTCCAGGATATTTGGTAATTTTCATCAATTTCCAGGTGTTTCCATGACTGGGGGTTATTCGGGGGGATTTTTGTCATTTTTGCGCAGTACACACACTGAGCTGAAGAACGAAGGAGAAGAGAAACAGCTGTAAAGCCAGAATATTTTCACACCTAACTCAATTGAATTAGGGTTGACCAGTTTGACGAATACAGTAACAAGGCAATTTACAGCGGCTCCGACCAGGACTCTGAGGACGATGAATACATGGTCAGGCATCAGAGAGGCAGCAAAAACTATGTGCCCTCGTTTTGTAAAAGTCGGTAAAAAGACAACCTCTGTGAGCCTTAGTGCTAGAATATCGAGTAGTGCACAGTGTACCTGTCTCCACTCTGAACTCCCATAGGCACGCAGTAGTTGAGCTCCAGTCTGGCGATGTTCCCAAGCCGCAGCACGATGCCCGCCCCGTACGACCATCGAATACACTCTGCTAGCTTCTGAAGGTGTGCCCGTGGACCGTCACCTGCACACACACGCAACATTTAAAGACTTTTTATTCCTATTTTGACTACATTTCATTATAATACAGTGGTAACATGTACACAGCTACTTTAAAATAATATTAAGATTGTATTTTGATTGTTTCTTTACATTAGTCTAAATCAGTCCTTTACATTACAGACTATCTAACAGCAGGCATTTAATGCATCTAGTACCATCTTCAGTGCACCCACCATAGTTGAGGTTGCAGAGGTTGCCTGCGTTGAGGAAGAAGTGTGTTCTGAAAAGGTCTCCAAAGCCGCCCTTGCCTGGTCTGAAAGGCAGCGGGGTGTAGAGGTGCAGGCCACCTGCCCAGTATGCCTCTCCACCCAGATAGTCACCTGGAACACACAAAGAGAGGATTCAATCCTGTATGAATGTCTATACATAATGCACTTCTACTTTTTATAGATGCAACAAAGGTCTCCAGCTGGAATTGTATCAGTTGCTTTGGTATTTGTGTTAACCACTACAGTATGTCCCCTGCATGCCCACACTACACACAACACCATTTTTTACATAGATAATGGATTAACCATAGTACCAATTTGAGAACAGCAGATTGTTGCTCTTTTACATTTTGTAGCAAAATCCTTATTATTTTACGTACAACTACCATTCTAAATGAAAGATGGATTTTGATATATTATGGGCAAATATTCAGCACTTTGACTTTTTACCTTCACTCTGTGGTCCGATACTGTACATCCCAAACCCTCGTACACTGGTGGGGCCTCCTAGGTAGAACCTGGACAAAATACACAGCTATCACTGAATTGTCCACAGAGGGCAGTGTAGGTTCACCACTTGACAACAGTAACAGTAAGGTCATTAATAGCACAAAGGTAGGGCAAAAATACTACTTAAACAAACTGAAACATTTGGGTGACAAATGATAACAAATTTATTTTTACATTTTACATGTAGAGATTCTTAAAAATAACCCTGATTATCATTAATAAGATAATAATAAAACAGGTTTTGGTTTTAAAATGGATGTTTAGAATTTTGAAAGCCATCTCTTCATCATAAGAGCCAACATTTGTTCTCAGAGGGAGTTGTATGTTGAACTCTCCTACAGCAGCCAGTGTGTGACTGTGTGTCAGAGCCAGGTGATGGCTCTTGAATAAATCAGACGTACCTGTCTGCGATGCAGGATGGCTGTCCCCCCAACGGATAAAGCATCCCTCCCCACAGAGAAGCAGACAGGACCTGAAAGGACACAAAATGTTTCCTTTATATACACAAAACCAGTTAAACAGAACAAAACAAAAAACAATTAATGTTTCTCTTCAACTGATTTATTGTTGTTTTATCGCCCTCTGGTGGCTCTTTAATGCAGTTAAAAATACTAGTGAAGCACTACAAATACAGCCAGCAAGCATGAAACATTACAGTAAGTGTCACACATTGTCTAAAAACAAAATAAACAACACCAAGCTTGGTGAAGCTTTTAGAAGAGAGTCCTGTCAAAACTGGTATTAGAGACTTATTTCTGTCTTACTGAGTCCCAGAAGAGCCGTCTGTTGAGCTGCAGCTCAAAATCCTCCTTCAAGAAGCTGGCGTCTCCTCCGGTGTACCCAGCCAGTTCCTGCAGGGCAAAACACACACCCCATAAACATCTCTATAAAACTGGAAAAAACTGGAAGATTACAGCCAGTTGGTGCAAGGGACTGTTAAACTGTATTTGTTGGTAGAGAAACAACATGAAAACACAGTGCCTGATTTTTGTTTGAACTATTGCAAAAGATCTAAAACATTTCTTGCTAGCTGTTCATTAATGCTTCAATGAACTGTGTTTATTTTCAGAACAGTGAGCTGGGGAGAATTTAAGATTTTAGATCCACTGTTTCTTTGTCTGGTCAGCCTAATAAAACACACATTGAACTTCTAGTACCCAATACAACATTTTAGATTCAGCCTCTAACAGCAGCTGAACGTAGTCTGAGAACAGACGAATAGGCTGAGCTCATGAGGTTTCATTTGGTCAGGCAGATTTGCGAATTAGTCTGGCGATGCCAGGCTAACAACTTGTTCTTCCTTTATTTTTTTACCCTGAAGAGTGGTCATTTATTCTCAGATTCAGCACTCCAATCTCCTTCTCTAAAACAAGAGAACAATTGACCCTTCACAAGTCCCACCGCTTTTTGCTCTGTGCTCCAATAACAGTTGAGCAAGCCTCGACAGAACCTCGGCTAACTTTCTCCTTTTCTGTGCTTAGATATGCTATGTGCTAATCTATGTTTAAAAGACAACCACATCTTGAAAATAAAAAGATAAAAGCGACATATATCAGGGTGCAAAATTAACTTTGAATGGCTAATGAATGGTCAAAATTGACCAGCCACTAAATAGATTACCATTGTTTTTTTTGGCTGTTGAGTAAAGCAAATCTACCAAACACTTGCATATTAGCATTTGGTGGGTAAACGGTGCTAATTCTGTGCCCCGACATATATGGTCACAATTAAAGTTAGCTAATGTTAGAAAAACTTGAGCTTACTAACTAACTCATTTACATTAATTGTTAGTTAGCTAACATATTGCTAACATTAGCTAACTTAAGATGTGACTATGTATGTGTCACTTATCTTTTAACCACCTTCAACATGTGGTTGTCTTTTAAACATATCATAGCATATCTAAGTACAAGAAAAGTAGAAAGTTGACAGAGGATCGCTCAACTGTTGAGTCAAATTCCTATTTCTGTTCCTTTTTTCAGGCATTTTTACAGATATGACTATTCTGTATAGTTTTTACACTGTAAACTCTGTATTGTTACTTCTCCTATGCCCCCTTGTTCAAGTAAAACTGCAAGTTGATCTCTATTGAAAATAAGTTCCTTCAGTAAATCAGTGACTAAAAGTACTTCTTATAGTGATTTTACAGTGTTAAACATCGTTTGCACCTTATTTGTTAGGCAAGGCGTTTATACAGACAACACTGACCTGGTTGATGCGGAGTAAGGCACCTCTGTTGGGGAAAATGGCAGAATTCCTTGAATCGACTGACACAGTGTGCTGCAAACAAACAAAACAGAGGAGTTGTAGTGAACTGGTGCAGTGGACAAAATTGTTTTCTATTTGGAAATATTGGGTGTACTGGGAGGTAGAAAAAGGCTCCATGCTGTACCGAGAGGGCGGACTTGAGTGAGTGTCCGCTCTCCTCTCGCACGGCGAATGAAGCGCTGCGTGCCAGGCAGCCCAGCTCCCTCCATACACCCTCCCACTTCAACGTGTGGTTGGTCATCCCGAAAGGAAACTGCAGGAGCACAGGAAGTTCAAATGTCAATCCCATCAGTTACACTTTTTTATTGCAGATAGTGTGTCAGTCCTGAATAGTTCAACTGTTGTATGTGTCCAGAGTCATTCATTCTTTCTCTCTCTTTCTCATGCTTCCCATTTCTCATGTTTTGGCTTTATTAGTATGCAAAAGCAGCAAACTGATTATATAAAAACACATCCTTTCATTTCAAGAAGTACATTGATTTTTTTTATATTTATCTTGAATGGCTTTAGATTTTGTACACACACATTATGTAGGGAATGTATCTCTGTTTCAGTCTGTATGTGATTTAATGGTCTCTAGCTGACAGTCGCTCACTTTGTACTTAGGTAAAATGTATTTCTATCTCACACAAACACACACACACACACACACACACACCCTCTTACATTGACTTCTGCAGACATGCCTCTGTCAGTCTCTTTTAAGGAGCTCCATGGGAACTGGCCGGTGACTTTGTACATGTTGAGGGTGAGGCTGAAACATAAAAACACACAACTCAACCACTGTGCCTTGGTGGTGCATTCAAGGTAGCGCCGGCATCCAAGATTTGAGAGCTTAAAAGCACTTAATTCACTATATGTAGTCAGGATGTCAGGGCTTTCTCTGAACACACTGACTATTCCAAATATTCCCTGCACTCAGCAGTAATGGACCAGATTTGAATGAAATGGACAAAATTATCGTTTTTTTGAAGGTCAGATTTGATTTATTTTAGTCTGTCTACAATGCTTAAGACAGATGTGGCTGCAGCAGCTGGAGGTGGTGAGACAGGAGGATTTAGGATCTATTTTGCTGACATACTTGCGTTCAAAGTGTCCGGGCTGGGGCTTGAAGAAGGACAGGCCGTATGATGTCTCCTTGGTCCCATAGGAGAACTGAAAGGTGAGTTTCTCAGCTCTGCCCAACATGTTGGGCAACTTCAGACCCAGCACCTGGAGGACAGAACAACCAGTTAGTGCTGTGGTCGTTTATGCTGCAATAGCACCATGTGTCCAGACTCCTCTAATAGGATTAACTTTGTATTAACAACTTTTTCGTGGCAGATATTTGAACTCGTACATAATACATACATGTAACAAATATCCTGTTATAGCAAGCTAGCTGCAACTGACAACTGTTTTCATTGTAGATTCATCTACAATTATTTTCTTGATTCATTATTTGTCTTGTTGGTAAAATGCAATGTAAACAGCTGAAAAAGCAAAAATGTCCTCTTCACAAAGCATAATTATAGGATTGATGTAATTATGTGAAACAACTGTTCTTAAAGGTCTTTTTCATCATACCAAGGTTTAATGACAAAAGACAAAGGGTTTTGTCTATGAAGTCTGGTGGCAAGCAATAGTGATGTTATGGCAGTTTCTGGTTAAATCAAAATGATCTTACTCTTTTAACAGAAAGGTCTATCTCTGCAGGGATCCTTTCCATAATGTTGGCAGACACAGAATAACAATCTGAGCCTGTCAGCGGCAAAAACAACAACTTTTAGTGGACGTATCTTGCGGGGCGCATTTATCCCCAAGGATTAGCTAACGTTACATGGTAGCAACAGCTACGTTTCACAGCTATTTTCTCATCTAACTTGGTGAATTAAGGGTTTATTTTGACATAACCAGAGTTAGTGATTGTTGGAAAGACAAAGAATATGCTTTTGGGAAGTTTTATTTGGATTTTTACAATTATCCACTAGGTAAAATTACTGATTTTGTCAATGGAGTCAGGTGGGCAGTATCGGCCATTGATTTGGTCTGAGCTGCTGGTACTCTAGTGCAACACCTAGTGTTACCTTATACAGTATGTGTGAGCTCAAGATGGACGCTAGTTAGGATTTCTTACATGCTTGAGAAACCTCAGTGAAAGGATTCATCATCCTATTCATACTCGTGCTCCAACCTGAACCCATAATGTAGGAAAATGTGACACGAATGATGAATGTTTCTCCCACCATGCTTCCTTCATTGTTGCCGACCATGGTGTTATAGCTTCCTGTGAGCCTCTTTATCTCCGTCACCTCAAAGGTTACATCCAGACCGTTGGGCAGAGCGTCCGT
This sequence comes from Morone saxatilis, assembly GCF_004916995.1. Lineage (NCBI taxonomy): Eukaryota > Metazoa > Chordata > Actinopteri > Moronidae > Morone > Morone saxatilis. Next base: position 17,584,663 of record NW_023339652.1, read on the forward strand.
ACCTGAGGAGGGACAACCAGAAGGGTTTCTTTCTGCTTGTTCACAATAGCTATGCAAGCAGCCATTACATCCCACAGGAAAACGAGTTACCTTCAGATGTGTCGATAAGAACCTCCACTTCTTTGAAGATTCCCAGGCGGAGCAGCTTCTGTCTGGCAACGTGAGCTTTCTTCATCACCTGGAACCAAGAGAGAAACAGAGCTCTGCATCAACTTCCAAAACCTGAAACTGATCCATTCAGAATGCCGTCATGCCTTAACGTGCAGTCCAGCCACAAAATACATACGTCAATGAGGTTTCTGGCGTGGAAAACATCAGAGATCTCATAGCCGAGAAGGTCCTCTTTAGTTCTTCCAAGACCCTGGATGTTGACATGTTGGACGACCACCTGTAATCAAACGTATTTTACTCCTTCACATTACGGATATACAGATGAAAACACATTTTCTTCCTCCTTGACTGTGATAGCAAGTAAAACTGTCCATTTTTTGCAATTAAATTCTATGCTTTACAAGTATGTCATACATGTTTAACCTATAATGTCTGTGTACCTCTATATTAAGTAGTACGGTGCTCAGCATCCTTCTCCAAAACTGTTTATAAGAGTTAGACTTTGTTCTTTTTTAGCAAACAGAAGTGACTGGTTATGCTTTGCTACGTCGCACAATTGTGTCCCAAATGTTGTTCTTCAGCTCTTCTGCATAATGAGTAAAGGTTCCAGCAGAATAAACATATACAGTCTGACTGCCCAGAGAGAGATGTATGGAGAATATTTCCAAGCAAATCATACATTTGTTCAAATGTGTGAAATATGCAAGCTGTAAAAGAGGTTATCTTAAGCACAAAATGAGTGCTTTACTTTAAAAACCAGAGGGTGTAAGCCAAAGTGTAAACTGTTATGACCAAACAGTTACAAAATATGTTGTATTTTTTAACTAACGGAGCAGAAGTTTTTTTTAATCCTGAAATTGATATGGGTTGATCAGAAGCTGCTATATTTACACAGTGAACAATATTTACCATTTAAAAAAAAAAAAAAGTTGCTTTATTTACAACTGCAAATATTAATGCATTTTACTCTGATGATACTGGTAAAAAGGATACTATACTTTAAGTACTAAATGCTCGTTTCAGCCGAATACTCGCTCAACCCCAGTAAAGCCCTATTTACTTACTTATTTTATATATTTTACACAAGCTACCATGAGAGTGATACTGCTGCTACTCACGTCTTTGTTTTCGAGGATCTCCTGTTTGGCCTCATGCTCCATTTCTGGAGGCTCCACCAAGTCATCAGGGTTGACGCCCAAGTCCCGGCCATGCATCGGGAGAGGGTCCAGACTCTGCACCGACGAAAAGGACAATGCTTTAAAATGACACCATCTGAACAATCTAATGCAAACAGCCCCGTAATAAATCGGGTTTAGTCGTTGATAATGTGTCAGCAGAGGTGAGTCGACCTCTGGGTTCCTTTCCGCTTGTGTGTTTGGCTCTTGCTCTGAATTATATTATAAAGAGAGGGAAGGTGAGGTGACAAAATAAGACCAACACTTAATACACTGAACACAGTCGATACAATGACATAACAAAAAAGTATGTATGGCACCTTTAAAGGGCACCTAAAGTCAATGGGTGTGGCTTTATGAGTGTGACAGTCACTGCACATGGTGAGGGTTGGCTTCATTCAGTCAGTGAAGTGTGTGTATAGGTTAATATTGATATTAGGATAGGAGACTATACATTTACTGGAAGGTTTTGGTTATTATAAGATAGTATAAAAGGTAACTGTCTCAACTCTACTCTTTCTCCAAGTATTACAAGAAGGTGAAATCATCTTGTGAATTTCTTACATTGTTTTTGGCTAACAAAATAGCCTCTCGTTATATTCTTCTCCTGTAAATACACTTTGAAAGCATCAATGGTGCACCAAATACCACCACTATGAGTATAACGGTGTATTTTGTCAAAGATATGCTGATATCTGAATTTGAAAATGCCGCCCAGCCTATATTGGCAGCATTACGGGTTTTAAATTAGCTGAAGGCAACGTTACATGGTTTTACCTCCCACTGCTCTCCTGTACACACTCAAGTTCGGCCGTCAGTTTTCTTTATTGTTCGTCTTTCTCTCACTGTGTGTAACAGTACATCGAGTACTGAGTCTGCAGCCACTGACTGACAGTGGCAGGGAGGTCATGGTCAAATATCCGCAGAAAGGCAAGCCGTCGGGGAGAAATTGAGTTTACCTTAGCATGGACAGTCCCCATGGTAGCTATCCGCTCCCAAAAGCCTCTTCAGTCGGGGATAGCTGCTCTGTACGCAGGACAAAACGGATAAATGACTGCGGCTACTTTCTCCAGCACCAGTCCCCCTTGAAGGGAGACGCCATGACAGTTAGTGAGGTCCCGTGCTGTGTTCAAGTACTCCTTGTAATGCACGTCGACTTCGCTTAGTCTTTAATTTTCCATCTCGTTGTTCTTAGTGTAAACGCTCCTACGTAGAATTCAGCTAGAAATTGTGAATAATGTATTGAACTCATGTTTATTTTATCTTAAAATCTCAGCTATACATAGCAGAAACAATGTCGCAAAATGAATAGGCGGTAGCAGGGCCACTACGCAGGTGTATTTATGTATCAGTAACGTTAGTTCACTCACTACTGTTGTTGTACAGTAATGCTAAAATGTAGGCTGCTAGCATCCTGTTGCTCTTGAGAAGAAGCTCCGCTGCCATGATGCTACGGCTAAGAACAAAGCCACAGTTTCACGCAGCTACATTACTGCAATATATGTGTTAAATGTTACAATGAGCGCCGCCTGGCAGCGAAAAGAAGAGCTAACGTTACTGACTGAGATAAGACTGTCAAAGCTAGCAAACGTCTTGCTCTTAAACGCATCACCCTGTCTTCTGTCTCTGATTGGATAGAAATACCTTGAAGTGGGCGGGGCGGGACTGAAATCACGTTGAAGGAGCTTCTCCAGCAGATGGCGGTGTTTTTCTTCTTTTAGCTAACTTCTCTTCCATAACTTCAACTGAAACAGGACAGGAATTGGCAATATCTGGACAAAAAGCTGGTAAGTAGCATTCCAGTTAGGACTGTGGACGTGTTGGTTTGCGTCAGCCCTGTCTGTAAGTGTGCTTGATTGCTGTACCCTCTAACACATTCAAAATGCCATTATAAAGTTGTCTGACAAAATAAAGTTGTGGCCCTGTGACTATCAGATATAATAGTCTAACATCTATAAAACCCCTAGAACACACCTAATCTGTAATCCTTGAACTTCCAGGGCTCCTTGGTTTGGCTCAGGAGGGATACCAGTGTTATATATTGCTGTTATTTAACTGTAAACTCATTTAGAGAGACTTAAAACTTTTTTATATATTTATTTTGAGTTTTTTTTATTTGACCCTTGACACAGCCTGCTAGAGATATGTGGCCCCCACTGAGCGTGCCTCACACACACATGCCCCCAACCAATCTGAGCCCTAAAGCAAACAGTATTCCTACAATGCAGTACTACCCAGCCTGAGGTTTGTGTGCCTGGGGGAGGGCAAATTGTTGCAAATACAAAATATAAAAAATAAAAAAAAAAACCCAAAAAAAACTATGCACATTAGCTACATTTTGACACGGGGCCCCTCTACAAGACACAGGCTTCAAGATCAGGTAAAAATGCAGGAGCCGCCTTACCTTACCTTTCAGGTTTAATTTCCATTTAATTCCATTCTTCAACCTTGATGTCAGACCACTAGGTGTCAGTATTTCTTAATCCTTAAAACCTCCTTGTGCCTCCTTAAACCTCCTGTATTATAACCTTAATATTGCTGAGCCTGTCCTATTTAAATTGTCCCTACACAGTACTAATGCCTAAGTGGTTCCTGTGGTTTCTGGATCTTTGGGGGCCTCTAGTGGGGCACGGTTAGGCCAACAATAGGGTTTAGATTTATTTTTAATGTTATAAGTTTAAATAGCGACAGTATGTATGAGGATCTTAATGGACCAGTGTGTAGGTGTAGTATCTAGAGGTGTAGTTGCAAATTACAAACCCCTCGCCTCATCCTCCCGTGGCAGTGTGTAGGATAAACTACAGTGGAAACTTTGTGAAATACACGAAAGGTCCTATCTAGAGCCAGTGTTTGGTTTGTACATTCTGGGTTACTGTAGAAACATGCTGGTTTAACATGGCGGACTCCGCCAGAAGAGGACCCGCTCTCTGTAGATAAAAACAGCTCATTTCAAGGTAAACAAAACACAACGAATTCTATTTTGAGGTGATTGGTTACACTATGGAAACTATACCTATGATATTATATTTCTGACAATAGATCCTCCTCAATGTTACACATTGAAGGGGTCCTTTAAATCAGTGATTCCCAGCTTCTATGGCTTGTGACACTTTAAACTGTGTGCAGTTTAACCAAAGTGGGATTTTTCTTTCTCAGTTTAAATTTAAACATTTTAAGAATCCTGAAATATGGAACATTTAACAAGAAAACAAAGCAAAAGTTAGAGAAAATAATAATCTGGATTTATTTTTGGACATTTGGTTAGTCCAGACCACCGTTTGGGGACCATGTGCTATAGGCCTAAATCGCATTTGGGGCTCCTTCTAATGGAAAGTAAAGTTTTTATCTATGAAATCATTTATTTGTTTTATTTTAATCTGGGGATCCCTGAGTGTCTCCATCATGACTCTGCTCCTCATCGCTCATTAAATACACAGTCTCTCTCTCTCTCTCTCCCCCTCCACCCCCCAAACTCCTCTGTGAGAGACTGAAAACACCGGCTCGCCAGTGGGGGGGGGGGATAAACTTACATATTTTCCCCCGCAGACTCTGTAAAACCCGAACCCTCGCGTCGTCCTCTTCCGCCATGGTCAGAGCTGACTGTCGTCGCGGCCCCGGTGCGTTCAATGCTCGGTTATCATATCCGTTTATGAATGCAGGCACAGTGGAGGAAAGCCAGGCCCACTGCCGCGTCACGTCAGGTCCCGTACACACTGGTGCCCTAAAACGTTTGGAGACACATCAAGCTTCCTCAAAAGTCGAGCGCCTTTTGCTTCGGGCTTACACTTCAATCTGGATCTGGTAGGAGGTTTTTTAAGAGGATTTAAGGTCTCCCTCCCTCCCTCCGTCCCTCCGTCCCTCCCTCCCTCTCGGTGTGCTGTTTGCTTATTACGCAACGGCAGCGTTAGCGGAGATCGGATACTTTCACTTGTGGAAGCTGCCGTAGCTATAGACACATAAAGAGTAGCTAAGCGTTGCCTGTGCGTTAAAGTTAACCCTTTCTGTGAAGCAGCACGTTACATGACATGCGTGTGTGAGGCAGATTTAAATCCGCTCCTGCGGTGTGAGTGAGTTATCTTTGGCTCTAAACACGCGTTTTCTGAAGCACACTTTGATGTAGGACCTGTGCAATCTGTTTTCGCTTTGAAACATCCTGTAAAAACAAATCTCGCAAGGCTTGAAAACATTAAAGGAGACATATTATGCTCATTTTCAGGTTCATAATTTTATTTTGTCGGTCTACTAGAATGTGTTTTGTGTTTTTAATGTTAAAAAAACACATTATTTTTGTGTCTGAAACGCTCCGTTTTAGCTCCTGTCTCTTTAAGGCCCCCCTCCCGAAAAGCCCAGTCTGCTCTGATTGGTCAGCATTATGACGCGGATGACGCTCCGGCGTTGCCGGTGTTTTAGCAGACAGACAGATCCTCACTGTTAATGAGTTAAGCTGCAATATTAATTCAATAACTGCTTCTAAACCAAAAACTTCACCACCGGACATGTTAGAGCGGGAGTCTGACCTGAAATCACAGAGAAATTACTTTCTGTGACGTGTTCCTCAGGTAAATACTGCTATATATATATTAATCTCTCTCTATCACATAATGTTAGTGTTTATACCTTAACTATGAGAACCAACACTGTGTTTTATGCTTGTCTT
>NW_023339652.1:17590705-17591633 GCF_004916995.1 Morone saxatilis
ACAAACACATACACACACACAGTCCAAACCCCCAGAAAAGCCCTGCTGAATCCTCACACCGTCTGTCAGCATGGGGAGCGCTTGTTTTTCCCGGGACGTTTGTTTGTTTATCCTCCTCATAAATACTTGCAGGGTGATGGGGAATGTCGGACTGGCAGGTAAGAGCCCCCCTTTCCTCTCTGTCTGTCTTGCTTTATTGTCGAGCATTTAATGCACTTTTTGGTGGCTTCAGTTTTACCGGCTTAAAGGGAAAAAAGATGGGGAAAGGACCGGGAATTTGCTATTGGTGATTTAAAATAAATCATAAAGTAGGAAACTTTAAACTTGCCATTTAGTAACACATGCGCATTGCAAGTTTATATATTGTTATTGCAATGTACTTTATGGCATTTGTAACCACTGTGGTATTAGAACAGTACCGGATTCTTGCATAAACCCACTGAACGGCAGTGAAAGTCACATTTACGCACTGCTCTCTCCACGATTGGAGTCGCCATAAATCAGACATTTTTGTAGGCCTGCGCTGAATTTGGTGATTTCGTAAAGCGCGCTTGATTTATTCAAATGTCAAAGTCTTGGTGGAAACTCAGTTTTACATCACAGTTTTTCCTGAAAGGTGGCCTATTTGTGATGCGCAAACTGATTTCCAGTCAGTTTACCAGCAGCGCTCCAGACTTCACTGGAACTTCTGTTTCCTGCGCGCAAAGGTCAATTTCAATCGGAAACCGCAGCTTGATCTCGGGGTTAAGCACTCGTTTGCTTTGATTTGGAATGAGAGGCATGCCTGTTTGAATATTTCACCGTGTAGAAACGGTGCAAAATGATTTACCGAAGGTGGTTTTTGAAGCTGAGCCGCTAGCGAGCACCTTGTCTCCGGATTTGGTGGCCTGTCCAGAGCTAGAGGAGGGAGGAGGAGGCTGTGTGTGTG
>NW_023339652.1:17591678-17595139 GCF_004916995.1 Morone saxatilis
GTGTGTGTGTGTGAGTGTATGTAAATGTGGGTTGAAGAGGTGGGGTGGTGGTGGTGGTGGTGGTGGTGGTGGCAGGAGGGCCATCAAAGTCCCAGGAGGAGCAGGCAGGCAGGCAGGCAGCAGGGGCCCAATATTGACCAGGGCAGCAGCAGCAGCACATTGTTCAGCCTCCCACCGCTGTGAATGGGTTAGGAGTCAATATTGAGACAGTGAGCCACCATGCAGACAAGGCTTTGTCAAAAGCAGGAGGTTATGCAGCAGGAGGAGCAGAGAAGCTAAAAAGAGGAGGAAACATTTCACTCAGTGCCCCCAACTGCAGCATCAAAAATCACAATACTTGAACTTGTTGCTGCTTCTGCTCCCTCCCTCTGTCTCCCGCCGGCTCCAATGAAACACTCACTGACTTTTTTTAGCAGAGAAAATATTTATTGTAAATTCCGTTTTATCGTTTATTTATTGCCTTTATACGGCCGAGTCTGGCGCAGGGCCAGGCAGCGAGCAGGGGCTGAACCGCAGGCAGCTTCCAGCTGGGTTGCCTAACTTACACACAGGCTATTTATACTCTAATGGAAACAGAGGACAAGCAGAGGAGCTCTGTTGTGATGCAAAGGCCTGCTCAATGATAGATATGACGAGAGAAACCAAAACATCTCTATGCCTGTCTCTGCCCCCCCTCCCTCTGTGTGTGCATGTAATGAGTTGGCCCTCTGCCCTGGGACTCGGGCCCAGATGTGACCGGCTCCTCTATCAATAACCGGATCAATCGGAGAGCCGTTACACCTTCTGTTCTCTGCGTGCTCTCTGGGGAGGGACCTTGACTTTAGAGTTTATAATTTATCTTAAACGTTTGGGAAGGATGTCCTGGGATTTAATTGATTTTGAAAAAGCTAATTCGGTCAATTTAAAGCTGAATGAGGCAACTCTGTGTGCATGCTGTTAGCTGTGAATGGCACTGACAGAGTTCATTCAACTTCTTTTAAGACTGCAGGCAGAAAGATGTGTTTAGGCTAGAGGTTGCCAACCTTTAAGCTTATGACCCTTAACTCAATTTGGATTACACTCCCATAAAGTTTGGGGACTATGAAATGGCCAAAACTGAACCAGCCGAATCCGAGATATGCAGACTTATAGTCCCGATGAGTCAAGCTCTAAAAAGCCTGGATACTACATTTTAGTGTTCAACCGATCTGGGTTTTTCAGTGGCTGATGGCCAATATGTAATGCCGATATCAAAACAATGGAAAGTAATGTAAAATGCTATTCTACAGGGAATTTGGGCATATCTTTACAGCAGGATGCATGAGTTATTGTACACGGCTCGAAACCAACTTTTTCACCACCTTCCCAAGTTTGATTTGCCAGTATAAATTTACCTGGATCTTCTGCATTGTGGGGCTCATATCACAAGTGCAGCAGAGAGTAACGTCTGGTTTAGCCCTCAACTAACTTGCATGGGGATACAATTATTTAATAGTGCGGCTGTTCTAGACGTTGCAAATTTTATCAGACAGAATGAATAAAATAGTGTGACGAGTCATTTTGTGGGGGTAGTGATGCTCAAAAACATTTCTCTCTATCCACTGTTTTACAGGCCCTTCTTTCACAATGTAAAAGTCTTTTTGGGCCAGTGTGCATTATGTGATGGTCATTGCTGTAATTACACGGCTTGGCCACTATGTCTCTTCCTGGGGGCTTGCTATTATTAGACCCTCCCTGCTTGAGTCGGTATGCTTCAGCAAAGTGCTAGTCGGTGGTTGAACACCTCAGACGTAGTAGGACGACACATCATAACTGTTTAGTTTTACACATAATTCAGCCTTGGTTGTCCCCATCTTTCAGACTCCACACCCCCAGTTTGTAATGCAGGCTTTCCTTTCAAATTTGTAGCTTACAAACCCAAGCTGAAATTACCCAAACATTTTCCCCAGACTTCACAAAACTCCTCCAGAGGTTTGTATGAAGCAGTTTTCAGGCTGAGGTGTACTCCTCGTGAAGAATAAACTGACTTTATTGTGTAAAATCGGTGTAGCGGCCTTTTAAAACAATGCAGAGTCAACTTGGTTCCATGTGTCAGTGGGTTATCACCAGGTCAGCAGTGTATTTTTCTCCTGTTGTATTGAACATTTTAAAGGCCACAAGGGTGAAAACACAAGCAAACATGAGAGGAATGTTTGATATGATATAGAACATTTTAATTTTGTGTTAAATTAAATGTTTTTTCTGTTTTCCTATCTTAGTAATCTTTCTGCAACTTCTCAGATTTATCTAGGGACCCCTTGGGTGGTCCTTGGCTTTTCCTAAGGAACCACTCGTGTAGGCTCATTATGCCTAAATTAGTGTCTCTGTGTTTCTTAATTGGAAAGCGAAACATCCATCATTCTGTCCTAATGTAGGTGTAAAACAAGCTAAATGAAGTAAAAGTAGTACATTGGAGTGCAGACCTGTTATCTTCTAAGTGCTAGTTGGTGGGCACCCACTATTCTGTGACTTGTTATACACACAATTCTTGTAATGTGTCATCAGACACAAACTGTGAACTCTAAAGGACACTAAAAGGGACAAAAGGGAACCCTAACTGATGAGACTAGCTGTCTTTAGTGCTGGCTCACTGCAGTAAGGAAACAGTTCCAACTTTTTCTTTCCTGTTACCAAGTCTGATATCTCAACTCAGGGTATGTACAGTTAAGTGCCATTCCAATACCAGTGCTTTCTTTTTCTCTAATTTAAAAGATGTATACCTCACTGCGTAAAGCTCACTGGAATCATTTTTGTGGGCGCTGAAGCTGATCCAGCATATCAGAACTCCAGGACTCGTCAAAACCACTGGCACTCGAGTCTAATAGATTTTTGATGTTTGTGCAGATGCAGACGAGTGCGCGGAGGGTTCAGACGACTGCCACATCGACGCCCTCTGCCAGAACACGCCCAAGTCCTACAACTGCATCTGCAAGCCGGGCTACAAAGGAGATGGCAAGCAGTGCGAGGGTGAGTTGTCTTTCTTCTTCATTGTACTTCATCACTTCTTCCCTTTGTATCAGCTTTCTGCCCTCATTAACTAAAGAGTAGTACCTAAAATGGATCTCGACTGTTCCCAGTACAAGTGGGAGCACGATCAGGAATGACTGGGATATAAGTATACATGTCAACATGAAACGGAAAGATGGCTATTTGCTTCAGCATATTTACTTGCCATAGCTAATGTTACAGTAGCTGCACAAGCTAACAACCGCTAACAGCCGCTAACATCAACATTCCTGGCAGTTAGCCACTTTCAGCAAAAAGTCCATCAGGAAACTCTGTGAATCACCTCGGTACCAGTCTGTCTCAGAGGCTGTGTTCAGTCCCAGTCAGGTCATGTTCCCTGGGAGCCTGCTGAGCCCGGTTCTGTTGCACGCTTGGCAGAGCAGCTGGAGAACATCAAAGGGCAAACCTGAATTTTCTACATAAAATATGATCCAGTT
>NW_023339652.1:17595225-17597740 GCF_004916995.1 Morone saxatilis
TCTCTAAAAAGAGCCGGAATTCCCATACTTAGCTGTGTAATGCTAAAAGTTGAAGACTGATTGACAGATGGATGTTATGATATTGTTGGTTGAAATTAGTTGGTTCACACTTATGTAAGCATGCGTCACATTTTGTTTTACAGGAAGAAAAAATTATTAGATTTTGATATAATGGTACAAAGAAAGATTTTTTGTGCATTTTTTGAAATGCATTGTTAAATAGGAGTACAATGTGACTGGGGGATGTGATCTTAAAGGGTTAAAAAGGCATTTTTCATTTCACCTTGACTGTAAAGCACGTGTGCTAATAAATGTAGATACAAAGTTAGAGCGACACACTCTTACGTCAGGTGTGAACCATCTTAAACACATCTAGACTGAGTCTGGAAAGATCCGGGTGCAAGAACTGGGCCTCTGATGTAACGGCCGCTTAGACAGCTGTTTCACAACCCCCGCATGCACTCGCCCTCCATACTCCCCCTCACCACAACCATCACCCTCCCCCCTCTCCACCCCCACAGGTCCTCCTAATTAACGGGGAGGAAGTGGACTGAGCAAGGGTGTTAGGGTGAGACGGGGGCAGCACCTGGCTGCGTGTTCACACCTCCATTCACTTCTGCCTCAGAGCACACCACAGCTGGAGCTCCGTTGGCTGCACAGATATTGCCGCCCCCCCTTCTCTTATGCAGAATCCTAGCTCACACACATTTATTTACACACACACACACACACACACGTACACACTGTAATCCTCTAATCTTTTCCCATGTACCATGCGCTCCACTGCTCATAACAAGACAGACTGCCTTTATATAAATGATGCTCCAGCACCTTTTTGAATCCTTGATGACATTAAATGATAACTCTTGGGACGTATTTTTTTAGCTTTGGCCATCATTCCCATTAGTTATGATAATGTTGGATTTACAAATAAATTGTTCTGGAGATCTGGGAACATGGCAACATCACTTGTAAGTCTGAGTGGGCAAGAGACATGACCAGTCAGACCATCAGACAGGTCGTAGTGCAGCTAAACCAGATCATTTGAACCAAGTTCTAATAAAATGGAATTATTTAGGAATTATTCTGGAGATTTTTGATCATAACAAATGGTCTTCATCAGTGAATCACCCTCGAGTCCACTTATTCCCACCAGCACATCCTCAAGCTTTTTTGAGAAGTCGCTTTGCATTGAGCATGTAGTACTGAGGACTTCAACACCCGTCCCGTCCTCTCCCATTGCCTCCGTCCTGGCGTCTTTGTTGGCAGCAGTTGAGCTAGTATTAGCTTTTGAAGTAGGCCCTGGTGTTTGCGATGTTGCTGGAGTGTGCTGAGCTGTTTTCTGTGATTTTCCTACCATGGTATTAAGTCTGTTAACTGGTTGTCCACTGTTCAAGTACATGTGGAGTTTACATTGTGGTCTTCTAATAAAATAGCCTTGGAGCCTCACAAAGATGCGTCTCTATTTCCAAGTACTCTTAAGGAATTCTCATCCTTGTTTTGGACTTATCTGTTTCAATGACGGGTTGTAATTAGATAGTTATTTCCTACATATCCCAGGATGCATTTAGACAGTCCCCAGAGAACTTAGCCAAACTTGTTCTGTTCCAGCTGTTTTACTGTGAGTGCATGACATTTCTACATTCACTTTTATCGTGAGTATAGAATTAGCTCTCTGACTGACTTTCTGCATTGGGTGAGACTTTCCTTTAATGCAGGAGTAACTGACACTTTCTCTGTTTTCTCAGCTGCATGTGCTCAGACTCACATACACGCTCACTCACACACACAAAATAAGATAGGGCTGTGTTGTGATGGCACCAGCACTATGGGTTTGAATTCCATAGGGTTCATCTGACCTGTAATTAGATGCACTTGGACAAGATTATTTTAAAAATGAACAGTGCAGTATACATTATATATATCAATATATATTGCACAATGCACATATTAGACCAATTAAGAATATAGGGACACCCTGGTAACTCACATGTTAGAGGTTGCGTCCTCTGTCCTGTGAGAGGAGACAGCAGAAGGTTTGGGCTTTGCAGGAATATGATCTTCCTCCCATAAAGCTGCTGTCTGAGCAGACCTGTCCTGCCAGCCACTTTACATCACTTCACCCAGATCAGTATTTGAATCAGTGTGTATTTCTGTGTATGTCTGAATGTCAGCTGCGCTTTATTACATCACCATTCTACATCCAGCATTTAAATGTATGTGTGTGTGTGTGTGTCAAACATGCTTCACAACACAATCTCTTCGCCTTCCGACTGTACGCTGAGATCTATTGAACTCACTCCAGTGATGAGGCAACAGCTAATGACAGGGACGTCAAATGAAGACAGATGGTGGATGGGAGTTGACCCCTGACCCCGGTGATTTGATATGGGCGCTGTAATTGGCCGGCTGTGTTTTCCATCAACAGGCATTACGGGCCACATTGCCAGCCAGCGCCATTAGCAGCTCTGCTATTCCTGGAAGCACCTGGAAGCAGCAGAGCGCCTGTACTCGC
>NW_023339652.1:17597753-17607705 GCF_004916995.1 Morone saxatilis
CCCTCCGTCCCCCTCATCTTCTCTGCTTCTTCTTTATTATCAGCATCACTCCCTATCAGCAAAGACTCACTCAACAGAGTAGTAAAACTTGCTGTGGATCATGAGAAATAGGATAAAACTGAGGGTTTGTCGTTGACATTTTACTTCCCAATCCTCATGAGTGCATTTGCTCAGAAATTCTATCTGTGCTGTTATCTCTCATTCGTCATCTCATCAGACTTTTGTGTCCAGAGAGCACCTGCTTTCATTCACAGACCTCCAGATGCACTCTTCATACTTAATAACCTTGGATGGAAGGTACTATTTTTATTGTGACATTAGAATGTTCTAATATCTAGGCCTCTTTGTGCGCTGGAAGAAAGACCAGCAGTAATATGTGCAAAATCAACGCTAACAAAACTGGAAAGGTGGAGCTCATTAAAATTAATGAGCTGTGTGGGTTGTCCCTCTACCAGCCTCATAACACAAACCTTATCATAGTTTACAAATGTCAGCTCATCATTTGGATCCATCAGCCTCCAGACAAATTAATCATGGAAAATGTCTCTTATACCACATCTCATTAATATTTTGGCAGAATCTGCCATGTTGAAAAGCCATGTTTCTATAGTAGTGCAGAACGAACACTTGCTCTATATAGGGCCTTTATATTTTTTTCATAGTTTCTCCTACACACTTGGAAAGGGAGTGTGAGGCGAGGGGGTTGTAATCAGAAACTAAGTCGCTACCTGCCACACATTGGTCCTTTAAGTGGCTTATTTAATCAATTTCATTTTGGTGCACATACAAAAAAAAACAACTACAAAAAACAAGCTGCTGGGGATGTTTCTATGTGTATCTAGTTGTATGTACTGTAGCATAGAGCATGGACAGGCCACTGTAACAAATATCCCCTCTGGGCATCTACTCAGCACTGAGTCTTATCAATATAATATCACCAGGGACTATTTTAAACAAGGTTAACTCATTAAAAATAGATGATTGACTCCTTTTCCATTGCCAGTAGATGAGTTTGTTTCTGGGGTTTTTTCCTGATGTGTTTTGTTTGGCGTCACAAACTCGCCAGAGAGCAGAGTTAGTAAAGAGTAGAAAGCAGTACGGAGGCCACTGACAATGTTACGTTTTTCAAACTCAATGCAGATCAGGATAGGCTTTTTCACCTTGCTGCCTGCTGGTGTTGCATTGTGCTTGATACGAAGACCATCGTTCACAAAAACAATAAATAATGTTCCTGGCTAATTATGCGCTAACATCCAGAACTTCAATGCGGAAAAGTGGCGAAAACTAGCGTGTGCACCTGGGGTTCATGTATCGATCAATGCAGATCGCAGTTGTAGCTGATAAATACCCATTCAATTTGACCCGGGAATGAACGCAGATTGTACACCTTTTTCAATTGAAGATAAAAGCCAGATGTTAGTAGGGTTTGTGGTCCAGTGTCAAAGTGGCTTACAGCTTGAATGTACACCACTTTAATACAAGCAAATGTCTGTCACTGATTAATATAACATAATTACAGATGTCCCAGGTTGGTGCACAATGTCAAGATCAAGGCCAATTAACATGTTTCAATTCATGATGTTTCCATATCTATTGTCAATCCATCATTTAGTCCATTTTCAATCTGTAACCTTTGCCAAACTCATAAAGGTGCAAGCATCAGAGTGGCACAAATAAATGGCGACAAGCACTTTCTGTTATTGATATTCATCTAAAGTGAGCAAGTCAAGAAGGAAGAGCTGCTTATGGTCATGTCCCTTCTCTAAGAAACTGCTGTTGGTAAAAAAAAAAAAAACTGTACATGAGGTACTAAGTGTGTGACGCAGGGTGTATTTTCAATGCATTGTCAGTGCAGAGCGATTCCACAGCAACATATCTGAGTTTCTTTGTTAGTCAGAAAATGTTACTGTGTTAAAAATCGCTGGGTTGTGTGGGTGTGTGCTACAGGTGGCATCAATCACTGCTCCTCTGTCTCGTTGACCTACACAATACGTTTCCAGGGGATGTTGCATTGGCTAAAGTTAGACTTTTTTGTTATTGTGCATTGCTTTTCTTGAAGGAGCCCTCTACATCCAGACTCCCACTGCATTATTAGTTGTCTCATTGAAATGAATGAGGAAATGTTCAGCATTTTTTGTCAAATGTCTACTTTAGGCAGCTGTGCAGCTGTATGCATCTGCATTGGCAAATACTCAATATTAAAAGACTTGGATCAGGATCAGGGGCTGAAACACTTGATTGGGACACATTAGTGATTGACCTTCTGTCCAGTTCTCTAAAACTTTGACATTTCCTAATTAAAACACTCAAGTGCTCTTGCAGATATTTCCCAGGAAAACCCTTTATTTTAAAGTGAGTGATGCAGATTTATGTTTGCAGTTTGCTTCGACCCTGGGAAGTACAGTGCAGAAGCATCATAGCAATGAGAGCCGAGCGCTAAAGAAGCTGCCAAAGAAAGCAACGATGTAAAGTGGTTTGACTTTTTACCATACAAAACAAAAGCTGCAGTAAATGTGCTGGCTCAGGCCGAAAACCAGATCAAATACCAACATAATCTTGTGACTGTATATTGGAAATCTGTATAATGTTCAGACATTATTTTTTCTACAGAAAGCGACAAGAAACAGGATGGCATTGATGATCACATTACTAAGGTGCAGTTTAGAGGTTCCGGGGGATGTGGCCTGTGTGGCTCCACATTGAGACAAACTCTGGCCAGCCTTCGTGCTTTCTCTGTAACGGCTCGGGATTCCGGAGGCCCCGGTGACCAAGCGGAGCACGACCTGTGCTCTCAGCCTCTGCGACACCTCGGCACTACAAATTAGCAGCTCGCAGGCCCGCATTGTTGAGCTTGCTGTCCGGTAGTTCAGCAGGATTCGGCGGGATCACATCCCATCCGCGGTGAGACCGGTGTTCTCCCAGCTTCTGCACCAGGACTGTGTCCCTCAGAGGAGTCATTTTCTCAAATGTGAATGTGCTTCTCTGAAAAGCGCTCGCCACTGAAATCTGATCTGCCATTCTAAGAACGCTGCCCTCTCTGTACACTTTTCCACGAGATGATACTGCCGGCTCGTTATGGAAAAATATGAACTTTTATCCCTGTGCTGTCAAATGAAGAGTATGTGGGAGGAGCTGTGTATCAGTCAAGCCTGCTCTGCTGAACATGTGCTTGTGTGAGTGTGTGTGTGTGTGTGCAGGACAGTGCCAGAGCTGTCTCCCTGTTTATAGAGAGATCTAGAGAAACTCATGGTAGAGTATTGTGCACTTGTTTACCAAGCTGAGAGTTAAGAGTTATGATAAGATGAATCACTGTGAGTCAAGGAGACTTTGCTGTGTTTTCAGAGTTCAGGGCAGAAAAACTCAGTGAGCTTCGGGAGATTAGTGACGGCATTCCTGCTGCAGAAATCCATCTTAACAACAATATGAAATGTCAAGTCTTTAAACCTCATAAATGTCGAACCAAAATGCAGTTTCGCGTATTCTCTCCTTTATATTTTTGCCTAATTTCACATGGCTTGTGTGCTAGGGTTAATTTTGAAGGTCAGCTTCAGGTAAGGATATTCTTTTTAAATCTGATACAACATTGTAGATAGCATTTTGAGATAATTTTTGGGGAAGAAGTGTGATTACACGTTCAATGGCTAGTTTGTTTTTGACAGTTTTGACAATGTACAGTGGTCCAGTGGGATGACTGGTCTGGCTGGTTGTCACAGAGCTGTCAGAGGTCTGCAAAAGCACCCTTGTGTTTACTCAGCATTTGTCACTTAAGGGCTAATTGATTGGTTTTCATCAGCGCTGCCCCTTAAGCCTGCCATTGGCCGAATATTTCAGTCGGCATTCTCCTCCCCTTCCCCTATCTGCTTGTTACCGCCTTCAAAGTCCCTGTTGCTAGGTTAAATAACAACAACCTCCGAGCTAACAACCTACATGCTGAAAATGGAAAGTTACCCTAACCCTAACCTGGTCGCTAACAGAAGGTATGTAAAAGAAAGTTTCTGCATTCTGAGCTTAGCGCTGGCCAAGACCTTTGGTTTAGCCTGACCTTCCTCCAGCGCTGGCACAGTGCTAAAATGCCAGCAGTAATGGCCAAGAAAGGTCTGGCTATGCAAGACTGGTATGTCAACTGAAAGCTGTCTTACAGCTAAAGTACACAGTACGATGGTTGTTTGGGGCGTATAAAAACAAACAATCTATAATTCAAATTTGTGGGAATGAGCCGACAAGTTGCTTTGCTTTCTGTCTGAATACATCTTAACATGGATGCTCCACACAAGAACGAGCACATTCACTTTAAAGAGGAAACAGGCACAGACAACAGCATGCAAGTCCAGTTTGGGTAATATATTCATGACTTTGAAGGTCAGATGCCAGAATTCTGCTTGGAAGGTTTGCGTCTGTTGTAGACATTGTGGCAAACGTTGTAAAAGGTAAATGGACTGTACTTGTATAGCGCCTTCCTAGTCTTCCAACCACTCAAAGTGCACAAAAGCGACAAGAAACAGGATGGCATTAATGATCACATTACTAAGGTGCAGTTTAGAGGTTCCGGGGGATGTGGCCTGTGTGGCTCCACATTGAGAAAAATCTGGCTCGCTCTTGTGCTTTTGTAACGGCTGGGATTCGAGCCCCGGTGACCAAGGGAGACGACCTGTGCTCTCTCTCCTGGAATGTTTGCGTCCGTTTGCGTTTGCGTAACACTACATGCCACATTCATACAGTGATGGTAAAGACCATCACAAACAGAAACTAATTTATTCATTCATTCAGGGTTCAGTATCTTGCTCAAGGACACTACAACATGCATCGGGGAAAGCTGGGGATCGAACCACCAACCTTCTGATTAGTGGATGACCCACTCTACCTCTAGCTGCCAATGCATTGGTCAGTAATGTACTACTGTCAGACTGAACATGGCCTTAGAGGAAATAATGGCGACTAATATCTAGGTTGCATCCGCTAGTATTAGTAGAGTGCACTGCAGACATCTCCAGATGAAAGGTCTCTATGTTCTTGCTTGTCACTGATCAAGCAAGTTGTGGTTCATGCAGTGTGTGCCCTTTATATGAGTGGTCAGACTCAAAATAAAACAAAACAATGCAAGCGTTGATTGTCTCGCCAGTTGCTCCAGGCACCAGGGAGATAATCAAGTACAATCCAGGAACTCCAGTTGGAGTAACAGATCCATGAATTTGAAGGCATCTGACAGAGAGAGTAGACACGGTTTGAACCTCTGCTTCTGTGCATCACGATGAATGCTTATAGTCCGTCTCCATGACACTCCTACTACTACTTTTGAATTTGAATGTGGTCGGACATTTCATTTCAAACACACACTGGCTTTTGCAATTGCAGACTATAAACGGCAGCTTCACTCTTACAGCCTGTTTGTGATCAATATTTATTCATTTCCGGGATTGGAACACATTATGAAAGATAACCCTGCCAGCTTGAGACTGGATTCTACTCGCCGCTCCTCCCTTCTTCTGCACCTGACCTGCTTTACAGAGACAGAGCGAGAGGGAGAAAGGGCATCTCATGGGAAGAATGGATGGTGAGGGAGTCGGCGCAGGTGGGAGGGCGAGAGGGAGATGTGGCAGACAATTACTAGGCCATTGTCTGCCTGGCGTCTGCACCTCCGTCATCAGTCAGCCGCTCTCCTCACTGGCTAGCTACAGACACACACACACACATACCTCAGATCACACACACACAAATGCAATCCACCCAACACAGATTCCGTCCGGGCACCTCCTTCCCGCACTTGTCTCTCTGTTTGCTCAGACTCAGTAGAGCAGGTCAGATTCATTGAGGCTCAGGCTTTAAATATAGATACAGTAACCTCATGCCAGCATCTTCAAGCCGCTTCCGTGTCAATCTTTGAAAGATTATGTCTGGCACTGCGGGGTGGAAGAAAGTGTCATGGGAGGAAAGAAATTCCAGTTGGTGACTTTAGCTTTCACTCCATGGCTGTGATTTAAGTGTGTTGGATGAGGAAATACTTGGACTTTATATCATAACACACTCTGATGTCTGACTCCGAATGAGAGAGATTCAAAACTGAACAAAAAGAATCCATCAAAATGAGTGGCCATGACTTTAAAACCAGGCAGTTGCTCTGTGGCTTGTTCTTGACAGAGCAGCCAGCCGCACTCTTATACTGGGTAATGGAATCTGACATGCTATAGTTAATGTTATTTTGCCCCGTCATCCAACCTCATGAATAAGCACACGTGGTTGTTGGCACAATTGAGTTGAAATGGTCGCTACATTTAGAGACTAATCTGAGTCCTCTGTGCTGTGCTCTTTTGCTAATATTTTGTAATGTGGCTGTCAATCAGATGTCAACCACATTAATATACCAACTATAACACAGTGACAATTGATTGACCAGTTCCAGATGTTTGGGAGGTCATGCTGTACTCCATGCTTCCCTTGTCAAAGCTGCACCATGGCTTCATCACCTGAAGGTATGCAGGATTGCACTGGATGTTAAGTGCGGCCCAACTGGGCCCCATTTGGGTTGTAACAAGGTTGAACAAAGTGTACTGTAATTACATTAAATAATTTAGTGATATATGTGCACACAACTTATTGCTAAATTTGGCTGAATTATAGAAGCCAAAAGTGGTAGAGTCGTTTGGGAGCCGAAAGAGCCGGCTCTTATTGCTGAGCTGAGCCAAATGATCTGGCTCACTAAAAGAAGCCCCAATTTTCATCACGGTTTGACAGACACACAGCCATATAGATCTTTTTCATGGCGGACATTTTGACTTGTAGTTGCAGGAAAAGCACAGGTGCAGCTAATAACATTAACAAGGTCCTCACTCCATTTAACTATTCAGTGAGCTGCCATGCGCAGCTCAGGGGCAGTCGAAAAGGAAAAGTTAATGGAGTGGAGCAAAATGATGAAGATAGTAAGTGTACAAAACCTCAGTTTAGCCTACATGTCAGTATTAAGAAAACTAATGGCTATTATAATGAGTGAGTGGACAACTAAGTATTTTTGGATACAGCCTGTAACTAAATCATTGGCTTGCTAGAAGTTTGACTTTCTTCACTAGCTGGTCGCTAACTTTGTCGCTGGGTGCTTAGCAAATAGGAGGTTTCTCAACTATTTCAACAGAGTTTTGTAGTCTGTAGAGTTGACTAATTTTTCTTAACCGCATGGTACCTTAACATGCTAAAAAGAATAGCTTGTGGTGGAGCTTGGAGCAGGCAAATGTTTGACTTTCTTCAATAGTTCTGGGTTGCTAACTAGCTGTTATCTGAGTGGTTGTTTTACAGCATGGTAACTTAACATGCTATAAAGATTTGCTTGTAATTTAACATGGAGGCAGGCACTGGCCTGACATTAGTTGTGCTTTTGGCCACGTGATGAATGTAAGTCTAATATTCACTTTCCTTCTCCTGTTTTAGTTTCCACCATTTCCTGAGGTAAATGTCTGAGTCATTATGTTAGCTTGCGTGCTAACTTTGTCATTTAGTGCACTGTGTGTTTATTGGAGCTTGTTTGCTATGTTATTCGCTAACACATAATTGGATATCTGGAACTATAACCCTTGAAAGCTTTTTTCCCTCAAAATAAGCTCACAGACACAGCCAGACACTATGTAGGTCTTTTGCAGCATACATTTTGGCTAAGGAGGAAAAACACACATGCGCCACTTATACTATTAATGAGGGCTCCACTCCATTAATTTTCCCTGTTAGCTTTTCCAATTAGCCAGCATGTACAAGCCCTGGCAAAAGAGCATATTAATGGAATGCAGCCTTATCGTTAATGTAATTAATTACACTTTTCCTGCTATATGTCAAAATGTCTGCTGTGAATAATACCCATTATCACCTAATGAAAATAGCTAATGTGTCAGCAAGTAAATGCACGTAACATTAAAACTTTCAGTAAACACAGAGCACAGAACATTTAGATCTTGTTTGATCCCTGGTTTAAGCTTGCTTGATATTTAAGCTAGTCAAGATAACTTTGCTTTTTGAAATAGTTGCTTATTTTTTATGCATTTGCTGAATGGCATTTTTATCCATTTCTGAATGGCGAACATGCTAGAAAAACAACTTGTTAAATTTACACCAGCAGACATGGACCACAGAGCGCATTTCAAATTGGTCGGGCACATCAGCACCGCAATATCACGGAAAAGGGCAGCGCCAGGCCCTCAGTTTTGAATGGTAAAAGTAAATAAATTAAGTAAATTTGCATCGCATGACACATTTAGCCAATACATTTTTAGATAGCAGAATTAATTTATTTCTCAACCATACAGCAAATGTTCTGTAAAACCAAAACTATGAGCAAACAAAGGCTAAAGAACTCTGGTGGTGGACCCCTGTAACATTACATAATTAATGTTAATATGTAAACTGTAAATAACCACTGCAGTGATTTTGCATGTTGTGTGGTACTAATTATTACAAATTGCATACAAGCCCCCCCACCACTCACTGGAAACTAGTGTCATTTTAAAGTACGCAAAAAAAAGATGTGCGGGTGAACACATAATAGCTGCAGAGATTTAACCCCCCCATGTGGCATCATGTTCTGCTCATACATCAGTAAATATAGTTTTATAATCTTTTTTTTTTTTGTAATAAAAATAGTGTCAGTAGCATCTATATGGCATTTAAAGTAATACATCAAGCTCACTGAAACCTGCATTAAATGACAGCAGCCTCCCCTCCTCCTTTACTCCCTTTTTCCCTTCAGTATATCTGTCCAGTTTGGGGGTGGGGGGTGGAGGGGAGTCGTGGGGCCGTCGGTGAATGCGCCTAATTCACTTGATGAGATGTGGAGCATAAACGCTTCCCCGGCAATTAGAAAACGTGCGCATGTGAGCGGAAGCAGCAGCCGGTCCAAAGCTGTCGGGGCACTGCTGTCAGATGTCAACAACAGCTCAGGGGCAGGATGTGGCACCGTTTGGGGCCAAGTAGACCCAACGAGGCACCTTCCTCCTCCCTCCACCAACCTCTCCCACCGCCGTCTAATCTCTCTGTCATACATACGCTTCAGACCCTGTTTCACGTTTTTCCCATCGCCTCAACATACACCATCAACGAGCCAGTTTATCCTCCTTTATTTTCACAGAATACCCGACAATCCTTGAATTGGTTGAACTGCGTACAGTGCTTGTGCTTTAATTGTGCCTACTGATTGATTATCAGCGATAAAAGTTAACCTCAGACTAATAAGACATCATGTCTCTCCCCTCTGTGTGCTAGGGTCTTCACCCCATCTTTGATCGTTCAGAACAGCTATAAACCATGGATGCATTAAGGGAGAACTGGATGCAGCGTTGGAGGCAAGGCTCCATTCATTTCTATGGAAGCTGCTTTCCCAGTAACAAATTACCCAGTTCTCTTCCTGGGGGCTTGCTATAAACACTTTTGCCTTCAGATGTGGTCAGACAGTACGCCGTGTGAACTAGTTTGTTTTGAGCATCCCCCGGCTTTGTGTAATGCACTATACTGAAAGCCACACTAATGGAGCAAAGTCTGTTGACCACGATTGCAAAAAAATGCATAATAGGCCAATGAAAATAGTGGGAACACTAGTGATCTATTACGGGTTCTGCCACTATTTGAAGCATGGTGTTATAAAACCAAAACCGCATATCTAGATTTAATTATGAATTATTAGCAAGCGTTTGCCTTTAATTTTCAGTTACTACCAGAAACACATACTCCCTTCTATAGCAGTGGCGGCTCCTGACAAATTTCTCAGGGGGGGCAACTGTTGCGATGATGGCTAAGATGACCCGTTCAATGGGTAAAATAATAATAAATAAAAGTCAGATAGCTAACTTGACAGTGTTACATTGCATTGTTTAATTTGGTTTTCCTGTTCAACCACTAGATGGCAACACCAGACATGAATTATACATACTGTACAGTATTTTTGTAAAGCTATATCAATTTAAATGTCTCAAATACAATAAAT
>NW_023339652.1:17607716-17608074 GCF_004916995.1 Morone saxatilis
GCCCATGAAATCACTGTTAGCACACAATTTATAGCCATCATGGATGCCATAGCGATAATCAAATCAAAACATATTATACTATCATCAAAACTGTAATTAATCAAATCCATAATCCATAGTTCCAGAACATATTCAGTATATATTTGGCTGGCAATATACAATCAATACAACTATTTACAATTCAACATTTGGAGAGTACAACATAACACAACTCACCATTTAATAACACACTCACTCATCACTTGTATTGAAATGCATTTCAGCCTGTGTGTGTGTGTATAAAAAAGAGTGAAAAAAACAATTTCCCCCTAGGGGATCAATAAAGTATATCTTTCTTTTTCTTCTTGACCTTTTGTTA
>NW_023339652.1:17608099-17619447 GCF_004916995.1 Morone saxatilis
TTTGAAGTTCTATCTTGTGGGATGATGCTTCTAGGCGCCTTCGTGCAACATCTGGTCGAGAAGGGCCGTGCGTTGGGTAAAAAAACTGGAATCCCACCCAAGTCAGAGAAAAAAACTCTCACAGCTGGGATGTTGTTGAAGTGGCCTGCTGCAAAGATTAATTCAGCTGCTGTGCATAACATGGCATTAATAAGGGGCATTTTTGGTTACTTGCTTCGGGTACTTTTGCTGCACACCAGCCCTCTCTCCCCTCATCACACTGGCACGTCATAAGCTTTGCGCATATGAGTTTACCACTTGTCATCCATTCAGTGTAAAAACGCTGTTTCAGTCTCTCAAAATTGCTTCAGCAATTGGAGGCGGCCGTTGTTGACAAGATGGGGACAATTCAAAGGAACCGTTCTTGCACAGCATGTTTTCCGTCCATGTATCTCAGGCACAAGTTTACCAACTAAAGTCTGTGTAGGAGACAATCTGGTGTTTCATCTGCTTGGATTGGCCACAAATCTAGCCGATTTAACCTCCTCCACGTACGTTCTCTGATGACTAGATGCCATGCAATCCAGCAAGCTCTTCTGCACCGTCTTCGACGTGCCCTTAAAGACTGTGGCCGTTCTCAAGGTGATCCTTCAAACACCTTCGCTCCAGCGATCCGCCACTAAGGTCTACGGGACCACGAAAAATCCAGGGGTTGCTGGACCCTCGCTTTCATCCTTGCCCTCGCAAAAGCTAATCAAACACGGCACAGAATTCACACGTCAAAGGCGGCCTTAGGAATATGTCGGTTCTTGTCACCTCATCGTTGGACGGTTGTGCACAGCTAACCTGTAGCTTCATCCAACTGTGTTGCAATGTTTACTCTCCCAAAGGCCGGAAAGTTTTAGGCAGCTGTCCATATGCATCTTTGATGCTTCAATGTTTCTTCACCTTTTCAGAGAGATGGTGCATTATCAAGTGACACCTGTCTTTCGTCAGGCGGTGTCTGTCTTGGCACCATCAGGGGTGAATTAGGGACACAAGGGGTGAGCAGAACAGGAGCGTTAGCACTTCACACCCTGATAGGCCAGTTTCCGTCGTACCAGCTTCGGGAAAATCCGCGATTGTAATTTTTCCCCGCTTTTGTTGACACCTGTTGATATTTAAATTTGGTCGGGGTGGGTCGAATTCTCTAATAGCCAATTTAATTCATATTGCTTCAAGACTGAACGGTAAATTCCTCAGTGAAATAACGGAGTTGCAGTTTGCTAGCCATGACGACCTTGCTCCTCCTGAAACTTTCGTGCGCTGTGCGGTAAACGTTCGAGCACGCATCAGTGCGTATGACGAAATCACGTTGGGCGAGCCTTCCCGGAGCCATAGAAATGAATGTAGGTCCAAAATATTGAAAAAAAATAATTTTAACATAAGTCTATTTGCCTGGGGCGATTTCCAATCTGACTGAAATTGCCCAAGGGGCGGGGCCTGCTGGTTGGAAAAGTTAATATTTCGGGCTGCTGATTGGAACAATAATATTAAGACTTTATACAGTCTATGATTAAGACTTAAGATTGTCAAAAATAAATCTCTTTTTTTCCCCTCTTTTTTGTGTGGCTGAATTGGAGGCGTGCACAGCCGATACCAATATGCATTTTGTCCATTAAAGGGAACTCCTAACCAGCTGGATGGATGTTAGCCAGATGGTTAATCCAATCCACCAGTATAACCCGTATTCTTGGACGTCACTGGCCCATTTCCAAATGACGACTTCCCAGATGGTTCTGTGTAACAATCTATTTGGGCGCAAGTCAGGTTCGGGTGTTGCCCATTCACACATTAATAAATGTCAACTTAACTTGGTTTGCATTAAGGAAATGTAGATGCAGTGTTTTTGGAGCTTGACTCATACTTAGGGACTAAGGGCGTCCACACAAGTAAGTTTTTCGTCGAATCCGCATAAATGCTTTATTGTTTCGCCTCGCGTACCAGACGGATCCGGCTTTTTCGAGGGCGTGAAAACGGTATTTTTTTTAGAACGGGTCCCAGAGTGGGAAAATCCTAAAACGATGATGTATAGCCCCGCCTCTCCAAGCCTTTGAACCTCAGCCGCCGCCGCTAGCGCGTTCATAAAACAACAACAACAAGCGGACTAACAGGCTTGTGATAGCGGCGTAACCTTTATACTGCATGGGCTCCATGGCTTCTTTTTCGGTTTTAGGATGGTTGTGTGGCTCACGCGCCACATACAGGCCTGGCATTTTGGGTCTGGAAACGACGCCGTGTTTACGGAGATTTTTTTTCGAAACGACAGCATATTGGGTGAGGCCGCATACTCGTGTGGACAGGGCCTAAGATTCATGATATCTCAGCCTCTGCTGCTTTGATTTTGACAAAAGTGTTTTTAAAACTCTATCTCTCAGAAGCATCCCCAACTTTGTAAAAATGCAACTCTGAAAATCCCACTTCATATTATTTCTATAGTATGATTGAGCCTTTTGACTCTCCAGCTCCGCTCTGCCAACATCCACACTAAGGCGGATAAACTGTCATAAAAAAAAAAAAAATGTCCAAATGACTTACATCCACAATAGTGTTTTCAGGTGTGTGTTTTTTTTTAGCCTTGTTCCTCCTCTTCTCTCCAGAAAACATTTTTGCATTACGGTTATTTTTATCCACTCTGGAGACTGACTTTAAAATGCTCTAGTTTTGAAAAAAAAACACCAGCTTTAATGTGAAAAGAAGGCCAAAACAGAGAAAAAAGATCGGTTTTCAAATTTAGCCAACTTAGTGTGAATGTAGTCTCAGTCTGCCTCTTTGAAGCAATTCAGGCACCAATTAATCACCTGCTGCTTTTCATTCACCCTCGGCCTCATGCTCCTGTAGTTCTAGGACAGATTAAAAGCAGAACACATAGGAAGTGCCACATCGTGCTGAACCACGCCATCGGAACTGGCAGCGCAGCAAAGTGTCCAAACAACCTCCCCAAACAGTCGCCCGTTCCAGCTCACCCTAATTGGTTGCAAATGCCTTTTAGGATGAACCAGTGATGGCTGTGAGGAGTTGTATGATATGATTTTAAGATTAATTCTGGCTGCTTACAGACATGCAGCTCAATTAAAGTATTTAACACAAAGAGTTGTTATTAATCTTCTCATCTAACATTTGTGAGTATGTGAGTATTTGTTTCAACCCCAATCATGCTGCAGCAGTCCTTCAAGTACAAAGGCAGGGTTCCTTTTGTCAGAGATCAGAGGAACAGAATTAAAATGTGTGCTAGCCTGCGTAATTGGCTTCCGGTAAACATGTCTGTGGCACTTCATGGTGCAGAATGTGGCATTGATTTGGCTTTTCTCATGATGGTTTTCTAACCGAGTGAAACCTCTCAGATGAGGATCTTTTCATGTTTATGTCCGTCTGCTTTTGGACTCTTCAAAGCGATCACACTAGAGCCAAAATCACAATGTTAATCTGCTGGATGGAAGTGTTTTGTGGATAGAAGGTCTCTGTTAATAGTGCGGTAAACAAGTGTTTGGTTGTGTACGTGTTGTTTTGCAGTGTGTGAGTGTATTCACTGGTAAATCCTCATGTCTGTACTTGTGGTATGTGAGTCAGTATGCACATTATTGTCTTGTGTTCTGGTGTTGGTGCCTGTGCGTGCTGTAGGTTTGTGTTTCCAGAGTGTTTGTATATGCTCAGCGTCCAGGTCTTGGTTATGTCCACATGCAGGAAGTGGAGGCTGAGAGTCATGTCTGTGTGTGTGTGTGTGTGTGTCGCTCATCGATGTTGTGTGCCAGCGCCCAATTCCGGCTCGGAGCTGTCAGCCTCCACCCATCGATCAAACCTGGCAACCTGAGTCGCTGACATTTTCCACCACTTCCTGAGAAACTCTGTGATCCAGACAAACAAAGTCTGGACTCATATGTCAGGCCGATATTGGTGTTGAAAAAAAAACTACAGTCATCCACCGATGATCTATTGGACCTTTCATTTCAAGAGCTGCTTTAGTCATACCAGTGCCACAGCAACCATGTGTCCTAGACATTATGTCTATAGTACTAATTTGTTTTGCCAAATCCATTTAGCACAAACCGTAATTGCTGCGTGGAGTATGTTCCTTGGCAATATTCTTTCCAGTAAAACAAGTGCTGTGTTCTGGGTACCACAGAAGTTGTTGGCAGTGTTATGCACGTTTACACAAAGTTCAGTTCACACAGATTAAAATGAATTAGTTTATATTCATAGTTTCAAGTTCACAGTCTCCAAAAAATAATGTTCATTTATTCCATTTTTGCTGCTTTACAAAATGCTGTGAGTTTGACTTGAACATTAGCCTGTTCAGTGAACACGCTCTTTTAGCCCTTCCTCCACAACACTGGTTGTTACTCGGTGCAGTTTTTTCTCCAAATGTAATGTTTTTGTCATTGTGAGTGGCGAGGCTTTAGGAATGGCAATATCGGTCAGTCGGTTGTTCGGTTGGTTGGTTGGTCCATCACTTTGGTCCAGACTAAAACATCTTGACAACTATTGGATGGCTTTCCATGAGATTCGCCTTCCCCAGAGAGTGAATCACACTGACTTCTCCTGCAGCGCCACCATGAGGTTGACCATTCTCAGTACAGCGAAAGCTGTACTTTGTGGCAATTAGCAATGCTAACACACTAATCTAAGATTGTGAACAAGGTAAACATTATACATGCTCAAAATCAACCTGCTAGCATTATTATTTTTGTGACTTCTCACAGTCTCATCAGTGCCTACCCCTATAAAAACATCAGGGTCTGAGTTTATGCTACCTTTGGGTGGACTGACCCTTTAAGCTAGGGCTGATTGCTCAACATCAGGTTATTGTTAAAACAAGAAGAGGTTGTAATGTTCAGTGCGTAACTGATTTGAATTTTTTTGGCTGTAGTTTGTGGTTTGTTATTGGATAACATAATATATATATATAATGTTTGTCTGTTTATACACCTGCAAGCAGAGAGGAGGAGGCTGCTATCAGTAACCTCAGTCTCCAAATATCTTCACTGATATCAGCTGTGAAATTGTTGGACAAAGTGAAGGACAGGTAGACAGACAGTCAGACTGACAGACAGACAGGCAGGCAGATAAGGAATGTAAGTGGAATGCTGACAGACAGCAGCCATGGTATAAAATGAAATGAGAGGAGGCAGACAGGGAGAGAGTGAGGGATGGGATGTTGAACATCAAACCGACATCCTATTTGGCACGAGGAAGAGACAGGGAGAATGAGATGGTCCATACCTGCACTGTGTCATCCTCAGTACAGAGGGAGGAGGAGGAGGAGGAGGAGGAGGAGGATGTGGGCCGGGGTCTTCCTCGTTGCCTGGCGGATCTCCTACTGTTCACACGGAGGGGGAGGACTGTTTGTTTAAGTGGCTCCGCATGGCAACCACTTGTGAGCAGCTCCTGTGAAAGCCCTCGCTGGCTCAGCGTGGAGGTTGGGGGGTTGAGGGTGCTTCCCCAGACGAATAAACAGACTGACACTCTCCTCTCCTTCCTTACCCCACTCCCAACTGGCCCTCCTTACCCCCTCCTGAGTGTCCCCCATTACTGCACCGTAATGCTGCTGGGGGTACTCTTGTACCTAGGATCTATCTAACACATTCATAGGCATCCAAAACTAGATCAATCAGTTTGAACAAAACACGTATCATCATCATCATCATCATCATCATCATCATCATCGTCATCATCGTCATCTGTTTGGTTGCAGTAACCTGCTGCTGTCCTTTTATCTTCTCTCTCCCCCACTACTGTAATAACACTTTCACCAGCCACTTTATTTAGCCGCTCCGACCTCCAGCCTTGAAAGTTTCAGTGGCGCTCATCAGGGCGCATACTGCCAACAAGGTCAGGTGACACAAGTGGAAAGCAATGTGGGAACTGATGACTCAAAATGCAAAGGAAAGACACCCTCTTCATTTCTTTAAAAGCCTGCATTGTTAAAAGCATAGTTCAGGTTTTGGGAAGTACGGATGAATGAGGTTCAAATCTGTACAGAAGACGGCCCCCACTTTGGAAGTTAAGCAATGTTCTGCTCTGAGTGGGGTATTTTAGCCCCTTAAAAAACAATTTTTTTTGGTGACAGACATTTGGCGTGACTGTGTAAAACTAAAACTTTACACTTCACATCCCTGAATTTAACTAAAGATGCCTTAAATAGTAAAAAATGATGTGTCCAGTGATCGTCAGGAAGGACTGTGTAACATTACACACATCGTTACACCACTGACAAGAACACACTCAATAAATCACCAACTTTGACCACACCACTCAGTTTTATGTTGCAATGATGTATGATCTCCCTCTGGAAGGACAAACTGCTTCAGAAAGAGGAAAACAAGCCTCAGCAGCATGACTTACAATAATAACCTTTTGAATTTCAGTAACACAACCTCCTTTCTTTTTTCAGACATGGACGAGTGTGAGAACGACTACAACGGGGGCTGCGTCCATGAATGCATCAACATACCTGGAAACTACAGGTGCACCTGCTACGATGGATTCATGCTGGCCCACGACGGACACAACTGTCTGGGTAAGAACAATAAACACACACATTCCTCCTCTGTGTGTGTGTTTCTGTCAACAGGATTAATGGACTTAATGGCTTTAGGGACTAGGTACAGAATACGTCACATCAAAAGTAGACCCCATAAAGGTCTTGTTTATAAAGAGCTGAGTCTTGTGCCTTTACTGGGAACATAGCCTAAGTGGCTCGAATCTGATTGTTATTATATTTTTTTAATCGTATGTGATTCAGATCTGTTTTATTCATGACAGTGTGAACAGCAATTCGGATTTGGGCCATCTTCATATGTGTTTCAAATCAGATACAGGTTTGTTGCAATGTGACCTCACTGTGATCAGCCATATCAGAATTCAGAGGATTTGTATGTCACTCTAGGTCTATGTTTACATGTGGGTCAGTTCAGGACCATGACCTGTTCACTGCAACGCATTCCAACTGCGACGCGGCTCCCGGAGCTCATCGCAGCCGTTCTGTGCAATGATTGTGATTCCTCTAGAAGCACTGCAGTGTCCCCAGAGCAGCTCTCCGTTCTGCTCCGTGGTATACCGCGCTGGCAGTAAGTCAGACACAGAAATAGCATAGAGAATCCGGTCACTTTTCAAAATAAAACACCCTGTGCAGATCCCTGATTTTAAAAACAGACAAAAAGGAAACAGTTTAACTATGTGCCTTACTTAAACATGGCAGAAGCTCATAAATCAAGGAATAATGTCCAAATCTCAGCTAAAGTTAACTAAATCTGGCGGGCAAAGCACTCTGCTTCAGAAACGTTTCTGATGGGACATGAAGTCGCGTGCAGATGTGACATCTTAATGTGTACTGGGTGTGTGTCCATGCATCCATCTGATTCAGTGTATGATTGTGAATAGATATGTCTGTCTGTGCTTAAGAGAGTATACTCAAGGGTGCGTGGATGTTTCTGTGTGTGTGTGTGTGTGTGTGTTCGTATCCCGTAAGCCCGTCTGGCTCAGCTTGCCTTTCTCCAGAGAGTCCCTCTGTCATCATTTGGAGGGTTTCCATGATTTGTGCTGTTTTGTGCTTGTTTCTCCGTACTGT
Organism: Morone saxatilis; assembly: GCF_004916995.1. Lineage (NCBI taxonomy): Eukaryota > Metazoa > Chordata > Actinopteri > Moronidae > Morone > Morone saxatilis. The sequence goes on from NW_023339652.1 coordinate 17,615,685, forward strand.
TGGGAGGGCTGTCGGGGTTGAAGAGTTTTCCTACAGATATCTGGCTGTGCTTTATTACTGACAGATCCAGCCCATTTAGCCCCAGTGCTGCGTTATTGACTTAGTGTCAGCCAGACTAATGTTTTTTCTGTCCTGTGCAACATGTAGTTCTGCACGGATGTGCTCAAACACATTTCATCCTGTCAGTCCTCCACCGCTGACTGACGAGAGCTAAAATCAGGAACATAAAAAACATGTGATTTTGAATGCCCGTGTGTCTTTGGTGGGATATGTTATAAGTGCTGTGGCTCATTCTTTGAGCCTTTGGAGAGATTGAGTGAGAGATTGAGTGCTAAGAGCAGCAGCCAGCAGCAGTGCAGAATAGCTGCTGAGTTGTGGATTCACCTCACAGGAATGACTTTCAGACAGCTGATATAAAGCAGAGTTAAAGACACCCTGCCATCAGAATTCAACATTTCCTCCATGCACAAACATGGCCAAAGATGTTAAATGAAAACACTGTTAAAAATATATGCCATGCCGAGGTTCCAACTGGTCTCTGTGGTTTCTACTGGATGAGTAAAGTTTGGCCACACTAATACAGTTATGTTTTAGAGGAATTAAACTGTCATTAGTCACAAACTTGATGAAAACTTTTTTTTTGCACCACAATTCAATTGCCAAACACTGCAGAAAAAACTAGTACATTTCTGTTTTAGCTTCCAGATTTAATTTGGAAAATCCAAATTCATTTTGTGAAATTAAAGGTCCAGTGTGTAACATTTAGAAGGATAACATTCATAGGTATGTTTTCATTAGTGTATAATAGCTGAATTTAAGAGTTTTGTTTTTGTTCCCTTAGAATGAGTTGGTTTGTGTTCTGTGAAAAGAAAAATAGATCACTCAGAACTCAGAGTTTGAATACTATAAGTAGGACTCTAATTGCAACATACTGTATTTTGTTTACGGTACAATAGAACTATGTTGATGTCATCTACAGTGAAAGTAATTGTGTCTGATACTGTTCTGATACTGAGTATGTCAGTATTGAGAATAAACACATTTGTTTGAGTCCCCATTGCATTTGTCTTCATATTTACAGATGAAAACGCCAAAGATAGTGTTTTATACTTGGCACATGAGTGTGCAGTTGTCATGTGGAATGAGCTATTTGAGTTTATATGGGTTTTAATGTGTAATGTGAAAGGGTTTGCTTTTGCAAGAGATATTATGTATTTTGTGTATATGTTTCTTGGTTTTGTATGTGGGGTTTTGACAAAGAGGCCCACAGTGTCAGAAATTGTGTTAGCAAGTAAAAAAAACTGTAAGCCAGCATCTAACGGCCATTAAAGGAACTGCAGTTTAAGACACTCCCGTAGGAGCTTTAGCTGTGCATTGTATTGGTATCCAGAAGGTAACACGATGAACAGTGTGTAAAACCTGATCATACTGAGAGACATGATGGCAGCAGCTATAAAAGGGAGACCAGATATTTGCTTGAGAAAATGAGGGACGGTGTCACTATAATTGTGTCTGACAGTGTTTTGTGTTGTTTATTTCCTGCTGGCTTGTCTCTAAATGGGCCCTGACTGTCTACAGCCGTTAGCTCGCTGGTTAGCTGCTGTGGTGTTATGTGTCGCGGTTAACTGGAGGAGGATCTCACCACACGTGTTTGTGACGCTAATTCAAACGATACCAACTGAGTCATGTGAGAACTGTCATCACCTGCTCTTTACGGCGTGGCGGGAGGAAGCCAGCCCGCGTCTGACTTAAACCCAGAGACTTGCTTTATTGGATGTTGACTGGATGCGGCCTTAATGAAGTTCCCGTTAATTAAAAGCGGGTTAACTGAGTTCAAACGAGGCAGTAAAGCATGAAATCAGATGCAAGATCTGTGTGATCGCAATCAAAGCAATTACAGGCTGTGTGACGCATCTTTTCCTTCTTTTGGCTTCTTTAGACCTTCCTTTCGGTTCTCTTTCCGTTCTTTATTTGACTCTTTCTTCTTTCTTTTTCTCATTTGGTGTTATTCATTGCCTCATCTCTTGCCGTTTTTTATTTTCTTTCTCCGTAGTTTTAATCACTGCCTCATTCTTTTTTCTCTCCTCTGTTCTTATTTTCTGCTTTTCTCTTTCCCTTTTTCACACCTTTTTCCATTCATTCTTTTCTTTTCTCCATTGCTTTTCCATTCCACTTTTCCTATTTTTGTGCGTTTTCCCCTTTTCTTTATTATCTATCGTCTTCTTCTTTGTCCTGTTGTTGGTTTTTCTTCCTCCCAGTGTGTCTATATAACTGTCTATATAATTCTCTTTATTTCTCTCTCTTTGCCTTTTACTGTCTCTCACCATCTGCCATGCTCCGCCTATTTTTCCATCTACTTCACTCTGGATATTTGTCTTATTTTCTGTCTTTCTCTCTCCATTTTTCCTTCCTCTGATCCGTTATACTCTTCCTGTCTGTCTGCTGACCTTGTACCAACTTTCATCTAATTACCCTAATAGCTGTCTGCTGTCCTTTCCTTTTACTTTAAATCTATTTTAACTTAACAGTTGACTGAATGTTTTTACTGGACTTTCAACCATCATCAGGTAACAGCAGCAGAGATATACACTGACGAGTCACTCTGTTGCAGGGAATGATAAATAGATATAAATATGAATGTATTTAACAACCTGTTAGCCCAGCATTTAAACTTTAAATGCTTTAATTGAATGCAATTTGTTCTGGACATTCATGACCTAAGTTGAATTATCATTAACCACAGTACACAAGTGATGTATTTGTTGGATGGATTAAAATTTACTCAGCACACTGATTCTCCCAAGACCTTACTGAAGTCCTCTGTCTCCACTATTGTGTTCCTTCCTGTCTGCACTGGCAAAGGGGATGTGTTGCACTGTGTAAATTGACATCAGCTGCTTGTGATCACCCTTACCTGAATTTAAGCAGTGACTGAGCAGTTTTATAATGTATCATATAATGTGAAAAGAAATGCACAGACTTTCTTGTACAGCAGTCTGACAAATACCTGGTGGCTTAAATGAGATCAGTTCTCTTATCAGCTGGTCATGTTACTGTTACAATAGTCCTGCTGGTAGTGCTGGTATCTATTCAAAACACGTGTTGTGCAGTCTATACTAGAGCTGGCAATATGGCAAACAGTCCTTATTGCCATTACATGTTGACAGATATAATGACTGTCGTATGATTCAGGATTAGTTTGGGAATTATCATTTTTGCATCACAAATTGAATTTTTATTGAAAAAAATTATTAAAATCTAGATTATGTTCATTCTTTGGAGGTCTGTACCAAACAAATCGAATGTTGGTAATCAATTAATCACTTTAATCAATTGTGCAGCCCTAGTCTGTACTGTACCAATGAATCAAGATGATCATGTGTTTTGTATGTAGAATTTGAATCTGTTACCCGTAATCACCATTAAATGTAAAGAAATGTAAAGAAAATGCAAATGTCTTTACTTGAAGTGTTTTAACTTTCCACCACTGTTAAGTTGTGTAGTATCTGGACTTCCCATTCAGCTCACTGTTTTTACTGTGATTAGTCCCACTTTTTCAGGCTTTTAGCAGCATTTGACCAATACTGCCACTGTGTGTCACCAACTTACATTATGCCAATAATGTCTCATTGTACTGCTAGCAACTAGAGGCCTTAGACTTACTGAAGCTGTAAAAAAGAGGAAAAGAATGAATAGAATTGGGGCGCCCGGTTAGCTCAGTCGGTAGAGCTGGCGACCCATATACGAAGTTGCTGCAGCGGCC
>NW_023339652.1:17619547-17623665 GCF_004916995.1 Morone saxatilis
AGGCCAAAAAAATAACTTAAAATAAATAAATAAATAGAATGAATAGAATTGTAGCAGGATCTTGGTAATGAATGATGAAAGAATATCAGGCAGCATCCAGGCCTCAGAGCAGGAAACTTGATGGATGGCTTTTGGACGTTGTATCTCAGTTTGGACCGTGTGATGGGTCTGGACTGTGTCTGAAAGCTCTGACAGGCAGAGCAGCTTTTCTCCTAAATCTGTCACACACATTTACGATGTGGCTGGTTGTTTGACCTTGATAACACCTCCAAAAGTGATGCAGGATACTTTGACATGGTAAGACAAACTTAGAGCGCCTAAGCCTTTTCTTAAGAGCAGTACAAACACATTCTAGATTATGAAATAATGCTTTAATCTTATTTATTTGAAACTTGGAAATTAGGTCATAAATTGAGGAAAAGGGATCCTCACTCATCCAGTTTCCAGAATAATTGAAATGCTACAGCCTGCACCTAATTTTTATAAACCTTGCCTCCTGCCATATTCTCACGAGTGCCTGATCAGTACTGCATGTGCATCACTCCTTACTACTTCCATCATCATCCCCAGAAAAATCTTTTTGCCTGATTTGCTAGCCCAAAGTGGCATTTTACTTGCCCCGGACAAGCAGTCAGTCCTTATTATTGAGCTCTGACTGACACGATTTCATCACTGTTCATAGGAATTGTTTAGATACTGGTCATTTTTCTAAACCATAAGCAAATCCATTGATTTTATGAGGTGGAACCTAATTGTATTATTTTTGATGATTGATAATTATTTTACTCAGTTCATGCTTGGCTTAGTTGTTTTTATAGTGAAAGCTTACTCCTTGCATGGTTTGCTATGTGTTCATTGAAGAAACCAGACCAGTCAATATTTCAAAAACAGACAAAACCAGCCAGTTTGTGAACAAAGGTGATGACTTATAGTACTCACAGGAGCCTGTATTATATGGCTTCCTTGGATGCCAACAGTACGTCTGTTTTTGCAAATGTGGGATGTTGTACAAAATACTTGGATTTCACATTTCAAAATAAAACCAAAAAAAATCAAAAATAAAAACATAAATAGCATCGCCGGCAGAGGAAGGCAGTGTCCAGGGCATTAGGTTGTATTTTGGGTATGATGCATGTTATGTAGGATCAGTCTGTATTTAGCCCACTGCACATTGGGTAACGCGTTCCTGTGTATTGACTCATGGATACCATCTCGTCACCAGCCTCTCTGATGCTTTATGTTTACTGTCATCACTAACTGTAGAGCTAAACAGTGCCCCGTGATGCATGGTAACCGTATAAGCAGACCATTAAGAGACTGACATGTAGGCCCATTGTCAAACCGCACTTTAAGCCCGGCTCCAACCATGGCCCTGACGCTGCCCGTCAACAAGGACCTCAGTGTTTGTTATAATGTCTCACTCTCAAGTGTCTCATTCAGCAGGAGATTTACTGTATGAATGAGGGCACACGATAGCACACACTCCCTCTCTCATCCCATTTATACGCGTGCACGCACAATTAATTTGGGCAGTCTGTGTACATCCAGAGACAGAAAGTGTCTCGGCTCTCATGTGACGGGCTGTCATAACACCGTACGTCAGCGCTGTGGCTTGAAGCGGCTGCGATGAGTTCAAAGATGCTGTCAATTAAAGTCACATGTCTTCCATGGCTGGCACAAACGTAGATCCTGCTAAGTGTAACCCCTCTGCTTTCTGACTCATAGCTGGGAATTTAATGACAAGCCCGTATCATCAGAGGACACTGTTACAGTAAGCCTGCAGAGGCTTCAGACACTACACATTAAAGCTCAGTGCAGTCGGAGAGGAAATAAGATTTGGTAAACTGCAGTGTAAAGTCACCATCAAAGTGCAACAGCTCCTTTTGTCAAACTTGTTTGTTTCTCCATCAAAGTTCACACTCAATTTATTTCTTATTTTCTGGCACGCTCTGGGCCTGCCTGTGAAAAACAATAAAGGCTTTGTGGCTTTTAATAGACCCAAAGCATGATATTCAGAAAACCTCAGAGCCTTGTGGTGTTCCGAATGAGCCTAGGATAACAAATTATTGCAGTGTTGAAAAAAAAAAAGAAGAAAAAGAAATCAGTTTGCGTGAGTGTGCAGGAAGTCAGTCCATCATCTCCCCAGATGCACTGTGTCAACAAGTTAGGGCACTAATTGATTTAAGATTGCCTAATTGTGCTGTGATTAAAGAGCAGCCCTGTTCGGTTCCTTTCTTTCTTTTGATTTTGACTTTATTTATTTGGTTTTGGCGTGGACACACAGCTGGGCTCAATGTGTCGTTTGGCCGGTGCCCTCTGTGAATGTCTGGTGCACTTGTGTGAGTTTATTTTCCTTCCGACGCGTCCTTTTCATGCCGCGGCAAGACCTGAGAGGTGGCTGCGCAGCAGGGAGTCAGCGACATGTATCAGACAGTAGACGGGAGACAGACAGAGGGGGAGGGAAGGGGAAGATACGCTGAGGCAAAGTTTGAGAAGCTCACATGGAGCTGCAAGTGCACCTTAATGAAAGCCACTTGATTTGTATTAGAGTGAAGGGAAAAAATGTGCTCCTGTTATTACAAAATGTTTGATTCCAAAGAAAGACACAAAGGCAATATGTTAAATGTTTTATTTTCAAACTGGGTCATTGTCCACTCTACTCTCAAGTCTCACCAATATTCGGTGCTCCGTTACTGGAATCAGGAGATAGATTTATTTCCTGAACTGTACTTGAAATGAGTGAAAAATAGACAGTAACATTAAAGGATTAGTTCACATTTTTAAAGTCTGTCTTAAGACAATCCTCTCATGTCCATGTGTACGTTGAAAGAGCTTTGGTTGCTGTTATTGTGCTTTCTGTCCATACTGGCTGTTAAGTGATCCTTTCCAAATGTGATCCTTATGTAACAGATGTGGGACAAACTCAGCCCCCCTCTAGGGTCCAAAATGAACTTTTTGGCTCATCTGCCAATGGCAGGTTAACAGAGAGAATTTATTAGCCGTAAATATTTTTTTAAAACTGCATCAGGCATTATTTGACTAGAAATAATGACCTGAAGTTCTGAGAATTTCGGAACCTTTTGAGGTATATATTTTAGGCAGGATCTTAAGGCTCCTGCATCGTTCAGACACCACGTCACGCAAAAATACAGACCTCTGTGACTTTTCTCTTCATCTTTCTTAATGTCTCCATGTTTTGTGTTGTTGGCTTAATGTGTCGCCAAATCTCTAATAACATGTAACACAGATGTTTCCCACAGCAAAAACATAGACACACATTGTGTAGGAAGTAGTAGTAACCTGCTTTAATTTGATGAGGGTCACATTAGTCTCCACCGCTACACATAATAAACAGCGATGTAAACCTTGTCCTACGCTGTGATTTTCAATTATTTACAGGCAACCTGGCTGGTGACTACAACGTAATTTACCGCCAAATTCTCCGGTATATGGCACTTGGCGGTTGTTAATTTTGGTCCCTGCCCTCATTCTCTGAAAAAGGGAGTTCTAAAGGTCAGTTGAAACTTAAATGAGACTTCAGCAGTCTTAGTTTAACAAATTAAAGCATAGTTTTACAATTTGTAAGACTATCTTTGTGGTTTTTGGTGCCCGTTTGAACACTGGACTAGGTTTTGCTTGCTGTTCACACTGATCATTGACCTTCTGCACTCCTACCTGTGCAAAAATGATTTAAAATGTTTATCTAAAGTTAATATGAGGTTTTAGGCTTGATGAGGTGACCATCTACCAAAGTTCCAAGAAACTAAAAAACTGTAACTTTGGAAGATACACATACAATCAGACTTCTGAAGCCTCATAAACTGAATTTTGCACAGGACACTAGGCTCATGCTAGGTAGGGACCACTGGACAGCCAGTATGGACAGGAAGAGCAGTTACAGCCACCACAAACTCTTTCAATATACATATGGTAGGGTTGGGATATATTGGCCTAAAAATATAATTACATTTTTTTTTCTATTAAGATAACATAAGAAAAGATATGTACTTTATTAATCCCCTTTTGGGGAAATTGTTTTTTCACTCTTTTTTTATTTTTATACGCACACACAGGCTGAACCACACACTTCATGCACTTGTGGACATGCAACAGGGAGA
>NW_023339652.1:17623765-17625583 GCF_004916995.1 Morone saxatilis
GCCGGCGTGCGGCTATTTGACGTGTAACAACAACAACTACAACTAGACTTCGGTTACCGGGCTAACAAGCCAAACACCTTTAAAGCTGAATGATTTTAATATAACACAAAATAAGTGCAATGCACCGCTTAAAATATTTTCCCCTGCTATGAAGCTGTTCGCTTAACCCCCAAAACTAACAATTGGCCTTAGAATTTACCATTAACACTCCCTTGCAGGTGCATAAATAGCAATTAAACACAATCAAACCGCCAAAACTAAGCGCTTAGCTAGCGGTTAGCGCGTGCTAGCGATTAGCGCGTAGGCTAGGTTTATGCTATAGCGCTCCCCTTTCAGTATTAACACAATGAAAAGTCGTGAGTTGTCCTCAGTTTATTTGCACCCAGAACGTGGTTTAGCATTTTGAAAGCAATGTTGCATTTATCTTGCCATCCAGTGGGCGCATCACAGATAAAGATTAGGAGGCCTAAATGATGTTTAGTGCGCGCCGGTAAACGTCCCATGCTGCGTTCATGCAGGCTCGGAAATGCTGAAGCCTACAGAACAAACATCGGTTATAAAAAACCCGATACCGATAATTCCTTTTATTAAATTTTTTAGTGAATATTTATATATTTAGTGAATATAGTCCGATAATATCGGCCCTCCGATATTATCGGACATCCTTAATCTGTATATAATTGATCTTTGGCCATAATTAGACTTCATTAAGAGACTGTCCTAACATAATTACTCATTTTATCAAATGACAAAGCTCTCTAGTGGCAGTAGTAATTATGACGAGAGTATGGTGACAAAGTCAACACAGGAAGGAGGCCGGGGTGAATGGATGAGTCAACCAAACAGTGAACTTAAACACGGGACACCGCTCTTTGTTCCATGATTCCAGCAGACAGTTCATCAACATCAGTTTCTTTTACCCATAATTTAAACCCAAACCATGATGTCCCCCTAACCTTTAGTACTTATTGTAACTCATGCACCTAATGATAAGATTTATTTTTCATCATCATTTTGCATTTTGTCCTGTACATTAAATGAGAAAACACAAGAATTACATTAAGCCATAGGAGCAATTTGGGGCAGTTTGTTTGTTGTGTGTGTGTTTTTGAGTCAGTGACCAGCAGCAATACCTACAACACCAACACAGACTGTCAAAGGTAAACCAGGGATCATGATGACCGAAAGCTCTGGTACTCTAGACTCTTTACATATGAAACAGGAATATGAGCAACACAGTTTGACATTGTTAAGCCCCTCTTACATTCTGTAAAATGTCAGGTGGTTCTGAGGTGTCTGTCGGGGTAGTCAGAAAGTAGGGGGTGGTTGATGAGGTGAATGGGGGAGAAAGACAGACCCTTTAAAGACCTTTGTCAAACCGGGGAGGGCTGACATAACAGAAAGTGAGACCTTTGACATTTGCTCCTATCTTTTCATGGAGGAAATTGCTACTGATGTTCCTTCACTCACTGAATTGAAATAAAATTCTCCTCTGATGGTCAAACAGTGTCTGAATCCCCCTTATCCCAATCCTTTCTGACATTGGAGGCAGCTGCGTCCAACAATTTTTGTCACTTTCTGAAATGTACAATCCAGCAAATCACGGCCCACAGTGATTGGCCACATGTGTGTGGAGGTGAGAGGAATTATTGTGGGTATTGAAGTTGCAAGCTCTCTTTTTTATTCTCTTTACACAACTACTTGCATCAAGTTTGGTATGTACAACTGAGTGCAACACTATGAATGCCTTCAGCAGGAGACTGAAGTCATTTCTAGGATCATTTATGGATAGAAGTGATGTGTTGATCAAAACTGAGT
>NW_023339652.1:17625665-17626300 GCF_004916995.1 Morone saxatilis
AGGGAAATTAAAACCGGTATATCGGCTCACCCGATATATCGGGCACCAGAAGAGAGTGTTTTTGTTATTCTGTCTGTCCTCTTCTCTTTTCTTCTCCACATATGTCTGTTTGTGTAACCTGTCTGCTAGGTCAACCTCAGAACCCCAGACTAAACACAATGCAAAGTAAACCTGGTCAGGCTTACTGGGTGGACACACACACACACGGGCAACCCTGTTTGATCCCTGTTAAAGTCAGTCGAGGGTGTTACATGCTTGCAGTTCACTTCAGCCCCATCAAAATGCCCCATTGGAAATTTACTGGCCTTTCAGCGGCACAGTGGGGCCATATAAACACACTCGTGCACCAGTATGTGCACATAACACACTCACACACTAGATGCTCACGTTGTCAGATCCCTGTTAGCACCTAATGCCAGGAGTTTGATTCAGCCCCTATGGTGCCAGGATCAGACGCCTGTTGGGTCACTCTGTCTGCCCTGTCTGTGTGTGTGTGTGTGCGTGTGTGTGTACGCAGATGGCCCACACATTCCTGACTCTGGTGTCATCCTTCTCATCAGACATTTCCCAGCACATAAACCTTCACTCACACATGTTTATTTATGAAGCCTAATTAGCTGCTATTCCACCGTGCT
>NW_023339652.1:17626404-17639361 GCF_004916995.1 Morone saxatilis
GCCATGATGACTTTATCTATCTCTCTCTCTCTCTTCTCTATCTCTATCTCTCTATCTCTCTCTCTCTGTGTCTCTCCACTCTAACAGATGTGGACGAGTGTCTGGACAACAACGGTGGATGCCAGCAAGTGTGTGTCAACACCATGGGGAGCTACGAGTGTCAGTGCACGGAGGGATTCTTCCTCAGTGACAACCAGCATACCTGCATCCACCGCTCTGATGGTAAGGCTGGAGCAGAGAGACAGTACTGTGAGAGAGTTGCTTTCTTGCAGTTTCTGGAAATAATTCGCTTGAAAGAAGCAGAGAGAACATGTAGCTTTATTTCTGGGTTATATAATGTTATTTGATGCTTGTTGCTCAATGTTTAACAAAATACAGGGATTACATTGTCTACAATGCTTTGGGGTAACTGGATCAGTTTGCTAGAATGACTCAAGGATGTGACAAAATATTTATTTATTATAGGTGGAGTGAATTCATGCAAAGTCATTGGACAGATGGGTGCTGATTTGGTGAAAAATTAAAGGGCACAGCCACGGGCCCCAACCCCTGTTAATATTAACAAAACACCCAGAATCAAACAGTCACTTTAAACAGAGGCCAGACCATGATCCCTTGGGCCCTTGGGCCTGTGCCCACTAGGCCCATCCATGCTTATTTGAACTCTGAGAGGTACACAGATTTTTTCATGTATTCCAGATAACTACTGGTGTCTTTAGGTGGATAAAGGTTTGTTTTGGTTTTATTTTTGTTTTTATTAAGACGAGAGTGAAATAAGAGCCTATTTTTTCTGATAATGATAAACATTGGAGCAAAGAATTGTAGTACAAGGGGAGACTACAAGATTATTAGATACAATACCGGGCATGTTGTTGCTGTTACAGCAGGGCTCTTGGGGGGTCACTGTGGACCGGTCAACCACTTTGGTCCAGACTGAAATTTCTTAACAACCTGGTTAGATGGGTCGCCATATTATAAGGTGCAGATATCCCTGAATGGATAGATCCTAATGGTTTTGGTGATCCCCTGACTCATCATCTAGTGCAGGAAGGAACATTTGTGGTATTGAGTGTAATATCTAATAACAGCTATTGCATGGATTGTCATGATATTTGGTACAGACATTCAAGTCCCACTGAGGATGAATTTTAATCACTCAAGTGATCCTCTGACTGCATATATAGCACCATTATCAGGTCAAACTGTAAATTTGTAATTTATGACCAAATGACTGCAAAACTAATGACATTCCCATCATCCTCAGCTATAGATTGTGTTTATTGCTTTGAAGAAAACATGCTATATTACTATGGAGAACATTATAAGCATTACACCTGCTCAAAAATCAGCATTGCAGTTGTTAGCACGTTAGCATGCTAAATTGTTTGGTCTGGGCCCTAAAAACCTCCCAGCAGTCCAAAACACCTGTGCTAGTGGTATAACACTCGCCTGGTGCTCAGAGCTCCCAGTCAGGACAAGGCTAACTGAGCTAACTAGCTAACAGCAGCTAGAGTTAGCAGAGTTAGTTACTTTACTGTCCATCAGAAAACGCTGTACATCACAGAGAGTTGAGTTTCACCAAAATCAGTGGTGGTGTGTGACATAGTGCCGTAAAGCGCTACGCACTTCTCGCGGGAGATTTTACCTGACAAATAGTGCAAGAATAGGGTTTTGGAGCACCTAGTGGAAATGTCAGAGGCACCATTCTTCCTATTACAATCCAGTGCAAAATAATTTTTAAGCTGTTTTAAGCTTTGAAGGTAAAATTGTGCATTGTGTTGCGTTAAAACATTCCCTTCAGTAACCTATGGTTCATATCCCAAACAATACAGTCTTGTTTTCTCCAGGGGACTGTAAAATGGCTTGATCACTTACATGCTGTCATGGCAGTTTGCAGGGGGCAGTCTCATTTTCAAACATTATTTACATATTTGCTCTTTGTTGTCCACTCAGCACCTCCTAAAATGTAAAAAAACCTAATCTCCCATGTGTGTGACTTTCTGGATCACAAGGAGACGTGGGATTTGAGTGCACTGACATCATGCCTCTGGCTTGGCCAGTCGCCCTCCACACCCACAGTGGCAATGCCAGACAGGGCATGATATGTGACTTGTGACATGCACGTTTGACATACATTTCATGCCGCTTGTATTTCTTAAAATTGCTCGACCCCACTACCCTGGTATCCCCGACCCATTACGTCTGTCACATTAAATTAATGGGCTCAGTCTGTGGCGGCAAGGGGTGCTGAAGGAGAGGGTGATCCCAAGGTGAAGAGTGGTTGCTTTCTCCTTCCCTTTGTACTCACACATGCATTCTCTCAGCACAATACTCACATGTATGCAGCCGTGAATGGGGACAGTGTGGCAATCAAGTTCAAAGACAGACGAGAGGACAATCATCTGTCATGTTTGCAACAGCACAAAAAACGGTAAGTAGAAGGAATGTGCTGTAGGGTGAGGACAGAGGGGGAGGAGTGCGAGATCAAATAGAGGAAGAGGAGGCAAAGGAGTGACCTCTCCTTTATCCTCTCCCTCTTTACCCTGGGTGCGCACAGTTTTGGTGTGGTCAGTGTGAAGGCGTGTTAGGGGGCAGTGTCAGGATGTTAGAGGATTCTTTGTGGAGAGAAAGAGGTGAAAGAGGTGCAGAAATAGACGCGTGTTTGCTCACTGGAAAACCCCATAAACCAGCATGTGTATACATCTCCCTTTCCCCCTCTCTCTTCCTCTTCCTTCAAAACTATTTCTGAATGTTTTGAGATAGCTCACAAGGGGGGAAACAAATTCAGGTGACAGCCATTGAGAGTTCCTCTTACTTTGCTTCTCATATAGATCTGGATATATGTTAAATCAAAGCAGTTACTGTGTTAATGTGTATTCCTGCTCCTGTCAGAGGGATGTTCACGGTAAACAAGCAGTGAAGATGCTTGTGGTATAGTCCTGTTGCCCTGCTCTGGCAGGCCGTTCTCAGCCTTTAACCACCAGCACACAGCCCTCCATCTGGTCCAGAGATCCTCAATCGACACTTGTCTCCTCTCTCTCTCCTGCACAGGAATAGCTGCAGCATCCTGGTGTCCCACAGGAATCTTCTTGCGCACTTTTTCTTTCCATCTCCCCGACCATGGCTCACTTGCCAAATGTCCAATCAGAAGACTTTTGCTCATGGCTAGTGGCACGCACCCATTCCTTCTTCTACCATTCATGTCAAGTGTGAAAACTTGACGGTACTCGTTTTTCTAAAGTACCACAGGTACTGTAGGTACCAGGGATGCAGTTGCCACAGAAAGAGGAACATGTTGAAGACAACGACAAGTGCAGCTGTTTAGGTATTTTACTCGCAAAGCTTTTGTGCACAGTGCTCCAACAAACACAGCAGGACACTTTGAGGGGAGAGAGAAACTCCCTCTAGACGACCACAAGATCAAAAAAGGTTACAGAGAGAGTTTGTTAGGCCATTTTATTGCCCACTTTGTTATTTAGTGGTATAAGTATAAAAAAACAATAAGGAACAGTTTGAATGCAGGCATTTTTCTCTTAATGCCATGCAGAACTGTTAACCTGTATTATTAAAGAAGACAGTATTGGATCAGGACTCTATATCAGCAGATACTCAATATTAAATGGGTATCAGGGACAAAAAAATGTGATTAAGACATTTTTACCATGGTATCAAATTGGTATCGAGAATCGTGGAATTTCACTGGTATTGGTATTGATTACTAAATTTCTGGTATCGTGATATCCCTAGTAGCTTGTACTCAACAAACACTATCAGCTCGCAGAAGCCTCTTCCTTCCACAAAGTTTCACTCAGTGCGTTGAATGAATACTGATGTCCAAACAAGAGTGCATGCTCATAACGTGTACATCGATTGACATGTACATTGCAGGCCTTCTTCAGGAGGTCAAACTTGCCGCCACATTCTTCTTACATCTTTTCCCATTGTGGAACCTGTGGAGAGTTAAATACGCCAGAGCGTTGAACTGGCTTGTATGTGATGATGTGTATCCTGGCAGGTGAAAGCCCGCCTGCTGAGGACGTTTAGCAGGAAATATAGACACTGTGGATCTCACCTTGACGTGTCATTTTCACCACAACTGCAACAGTAGGGAGTTCTGGGCTACAACCAACGTCCCAAATTATAGTTGAGTAGATACAAATTATTGCACTGTTATTGCAACTGTTTGTATGTGCGAGGAGTGTGTGAGAAGGAGAGATTGTTGCTTTGCATATGGTAAGTGTCAGCTCGCGGCTCATTTCTTTCTCCCTGACACTCGCCTGGGGGATAATAAAGCCTAGCAACAATTGTTTGTTCCATTATGGTGTGTTTCCACTCTGTTGTGCTTCACAGCTACGTCTGAAGCACATCTAGGCAAGAACCAAGACTTTGGCCCCTGTGAGCTCCCGGCATCGAGTTGGGAAACAGCTCTCCTAGCAATTGTTCCTGATCTGTCATGATGTGGGAGAGCTATGACCACATGAGTCAGGTATGGCTCACAGGCCCAACGGTGACATGCATGTAGGATGGAGAAGCTCATTTCCATTTTTGGGGGAAATTTGAGGATCTCTAAAATGGAAGATTTGGCTTGTCAGCAAAAGTCTTGGGTTATCTACTAGGCTTTGAAAAAGGATAAAAATGTGTACTCTGTTGATGCCATGAATAATTTTATTGTTGGTGTCATTTAATAAAAACGGTGAACGTCTCATTTAATGAAGCTCCAGTTGCTTGCAGTTGTGTGTGATTTGCAGCAGCAGTGCAGAGGTTGATTAGTTGCAGTGTAGTGTTAGATATCAAATTGATGCCTCAGAGTTGACCGGGTCTGTCTCCATGTCTGATTTATTAATTGTGCCTTTTGGACAATGTAGCCACCGCCAAAACAGAGTGAAAACAATACGCTTGTAAATTCTTCTCTGAGCTTAACACCGAAGTTCCTGGCAAAGTTGGGAGTTGGCAGTAAGCTGGGAATTTTTAAACACCATCTCACGCGGACGCCATGCCTGACGTTCCAAGAGAATGTTTGGTCGCAGGAGTGTCTGTGGACTATGGAACACAATGACTAGGTGATTCTTCATAGTGGACTGTGGGCAAGAAAAATAAACCATTTGGATCAGAAAACAATTGAGAAAAAATCCTTACACTGTCAGTGTTGTTTTATTGTTATTTCTCAGATGCCCTTCTGCTCGAGTTTTCCCCAACAGAAAGATCATTAGGCGGCTGCTCAGCCCGGTGGGTATGAGTGTAGCGCCGAGTGGAGAAACAGAGGCTGTGTGTGATTTATGAGCCAAGTGAAAATGGCCCGTTGGCAGCTCCTGGAAGGCTATATATAATGGTAGGGATTACAATTAACAGGAGGCATGGCTGATGCATGGTGCTCCAACATGCAGGACAACTTACAAGCACTTGGGTAGTATATCAGCTCTTCTACAGGCTGCTTAATGTAATGTGCAAACTTTAGGCCTGCAAATAATTGTTTTCAGTTCATCATTTTGGCTATAAAATGCTAGAAAATTGTTTGAAAAAATTCTTATCACAGTATTCAGAGACCAAGCATTCTTAAATTAGTTTTAGATATTCAGTTGCAGAATGATGCAGCAAACGGAACCCACTGGGTAACACTTCACTTCACTTTCACTTCTTTAGCATTGATAGGCAATTTATAAACATTTAATAAATGGTTTATAACACACTATCATGCAGTTTGAAGTGTTTATGAGGGTGTAGTATTTGTCATGGATTATAACGTCTCCGGTTAAATTTAAGACCTAGTTTACATCTATACTGGCAAAAAAAGAATTAAGAATGTGAAGGAAAATTAATTTTGCTTCCATGTCGGTTTTGTTTTGTAGTCGTTACATGATCAATACATTGACTGAAAAATGCAACTACAAATAATGTTAACTTCATTAATCCAATCATTTTTAAGACCTGTCAACATCATATTTAAACAAAATAATAAAAACATATATCTGCTTATAACTACATTATAATGTGTTATAAACATTTATTACTTCTTTACACACTGCTTCTAAATGCTAATTGGAGGACATAAAGTACAGTGTTGCCATTATTTTAAATAATGACATAGTTCCCACATACGTATATACAGGGTGCTACTATTTGTTGAGAGATGAAAAGCAAATAGAGCAATGGATTGTGGGAGCTGGGGATGGGGGAGCAGTGCATGTTGGGGGAGAGAAAGAAAAAAAATAAATACAGAGAGACAAACACAGTGGAGTGGACCAATGCGTGCGTTTATTTGGAGTTGTGAGGAGAGGAAGCAGACTGAGGCCGAGGCTGCTGCCCCACACACGCATCTATAGACACACACGCATAGACATGTATTCATGCACAGTAACTCATGCACAGTAACTCACACACACACACACACCCACACACACAGACAAGCATGTACTCTTCACCAGGGAGGAATTCTCACTTTAAACAAACTAAAGCAGGAAATTGGAGGTACAGGGAGCTTTTAAATGACAGCCCAGGGGCACGTGGGAACTTATAAGTACAGGGAGCTCTGTCTACCTGGCTGTTATCATCATCATCAATTACAAAACATCATCAAAAGCTAGAAACACTTCACCTGTCATACTATAACACTTTAAGCTCTCTGTGTCTGTAAGATACTGTAAGTGCTCACCATTTCTGATTTAAGAATCCCTAATGTATGAACAAGCACATCATTTTAGTAAGACCCAACAGGTAACATATAGGTAATAAGTTATGACTTTGACTTAAAGCTATAATGTGTAACATTTCCTCATTAAAATGTCTAAAAACACTAGCACTATGTTCTATATGTAGTTGAGTTGTGTACTTACATTATCCCAAATGTTTCACTGGTCGCCTGTCGGCGTCATATCCTGTCGACGTCATATCCCCTTTGTGCCACATTTTTACCATCCACATTTAAAATCGATATTTTTTAACTGGAATAAAAGGATTTTAGTCATCAAACTACTTATGATGCTAAATAGGAGGGGTTAAAGTTACTATATTTTCACCTGAGGTTTCACATGGTCAGGGGAAAATTCTTGCCTCCATGGATATTTCATGCCATGAATCCTAACAATTTCTTGCTTTGGACCAAAGTAAAATTAACACATAGACTAATTAAACGTGCAAAATAATCATGAACTGTAGACAAAAAATATATTGCAAAGTATTTCCCTAAATCAGTAAAGTTCTGGAACAATAAAGTTTGTCTTCTCTAAGACTTTTAAATAAATGTAATGCACTTTTAATGCAGTGTAAGAGCTGTTGTCCTGAGTGGAGCTGGTAGTAGCCTATATTTAAGTTAGTGTTGTTAGTCATTGCTGAGTGGCCTGTCTTTTCTTTCTTTTCCCTTCTCTCCTCCAAAGGTCCTGATGTGTGGAGGTGAAATGCTGAAAGTGACTAATGCTTTCCTTCCTTCATTTTATAAATACTTTGTTTAAATATTATTCCAGCGTGTGATTTTACCTTTGAAAAAAAGTCCAATGATTTAGCTGCAAGCGAAAGGTGGAATCCACATTTTTGTCTCAGTTTTTCTCACCCCCCCCAAAGATGCCAACGCTATATTTTTAGGCCAGAGTTTGTCTTTGGTCAGTGTAAATGTTTAATACGAGGGCGTGGAGCTGACCTGGTGTATAGCTGCTGCTCAGTAGCAAACACCTCAGGAAACATGGGAGTGGGGAGTGGACTTCGTAGGAATTAAAAAACACACACACACACACACACACACACACACACACACAAAGTAAATGTCCTACTGTCTCATCATTTCCTAGCCTTTTACAGGAAACTAACATCTGCCTCAGCCGGAACCGGTCTGACACACATACTCACACACGCTTTGTAGTCATACTATTTCAGTTAACAAGGGGCTGTGTGAATCAAACAGTTTTTCCTCTCTTTAACGTTAGCAGCTGGACTCTGTTAACATAACACGATGAACTCTGCTTTGCCTGCTCTGTTGCCTCCATGTAAACGCCGCTGCTTTGATGCCATAGCTCAGAGGACGTGAATGCCCACGCTGCTTGTGTCTTTAAAGAACCATACCTGGGGTTTGCAGGTTGTACCTCATTAACTGCAAATTCAGTATACTTTACATGACTGCTGTAGATTTTCCAATGAGCACCATCAGTTTTAGACATATTTGCTACCTCCCAGGCAGCCGTTAGTTTCAGTTCATTTCAGTACACAGTGAAAATCAACTTGCAGGGACTTGAAACTTGCCTGAGATGGCTAATCCATCACAGTTAACATTTGGTTGCCTTTTGTCTTTTGTCAAAGTTCTGTTTTGCTGACATTGCAAGCAGGCACTGTAAGAGAGTAATCATTCATTCAACTTAATCATGTGCATTGTTTGTCTTTTAGATTTGAGTTCCAGCTTTGCATCCTGCAGCTACATACTGTATGTGCTGTGCTTTTTGCTTCTTCATGTGATATATGCAGTTTTGAACAAATGATATGGGGGCAGCACAATAGTTCTAATAATTGAAATGTGTAATAGCTTAATTGGTTACAAATGTATCAGGTGATAATCACTGAAGATTACGGTTGAATACCAAGAAATACCAGGAATGCGGGATCGTGGGAATTTACTAAACATACTAAAGAGTGTCATATGTATTCAAATTAAAATGAGGCCTTCTCCAAAGCTGTCATATGATTGTTGCTGTTATTACAGTATTATAAGTAAATCAACTTTTCACCTGCAGTATTTTCTTTTCCAATTACCTTTCATGCAAAAATGAGAGCCCAGATGATGTATTATCATGACTTTTTATTTAAATATCAACTACTGGATGAAATTTGGTCCACAGAAGAAACTTTGATCCTCTCTTGTACCACCATCAGGTCAGAATTTCAAACCAAACCCACTGACATTCCCATCAGTGTCTGCTGTACTTTGTGTTTAGCACTAATAAGTAAATGTTAGCATGCTGTCAGGCTAAACTAAGATAATGAAGATTTATGGCAAGGAATGCTGGTAATCCTGGAATAAAAGTCCTGGGAGGGAATCATTTGAAAATCGACTGGCCATTTCTTGTGATCTTTAAAGGTACTGTAAACAGAGGAGAGAGCTGTCAAGACAGTTTGTTAGCATCTAGAGGTTGTTAGTGTTTCTCTAAATTAAGACCACATTTCCCATACAACCCTGTTGCTTCCGGTCACAAAGGGGATTTTGCTACTTGTCCCCTCTTTCTGTTATTGCTCTGGGCGTGTTCATTTTCTTTTTGAGTCACTATAGCGGAAGATAAACATAGTATTTTTGTTCCAGGTTTCACAACCATTCACTACCAAGCTTTAGCCGTGTTGCCTGCTGCATGTTTAGTGCTTTTAATTCAACTGGTTCCCTCCAAATCTCACCTGATAGAGCACAATGTACAAAACAGCACAAAAGCTGAGACTAGTCCAGCTTGGCATTCTGTTTGTTACAGTAATTGTGTCTCAAAATGAAAGTTGTAATCATACATTGATGTGTAAATCCACAGTCTTTGGAGTGAGGCAGAAGGAGAAAGCAGAAGAGTGAGGGAGAGAGATGTGTGTGCGGTGCTTGTTTCCTCTAGTGTTTGAAGAAGAGATTGGGGAGGGTTATTAGAAAGGCGCAGTCCTTATTTAAAGGAGTTCAATGCAGCCAGTTGAAGAAAAGCTCTCATTGAAATTCATGGCTTAGCACCTATAGCACTGCGGTTGGAGCAGACCAGCGAGAGAGACAAACAGCCAGCGTCTGACAGATTTCAATTAAAATGGCATTTACAAGAGCATGGATGGAAAAGTGTGGGGGGGGGGGACGGTTGAGGAGGGTTTTTCTTTCTGTCTGGTGAGCTTTTCACTCCAATACTCGTAAAGAATGTTTTGTCACACTTCATCATTTATTTAAGTGTGAAATTTAAGACTCTTCCGCTTTTTGTAACTAATGACCAAGTTGCCTTGGTTGGGTTTATTACTCAGGTTTTCCAGGTTAATGGAAACCTTAAACACTTACAAATTCTGCTGCTGTGCAAATTTTGATAAATGCAGAAAGCGAGCGTCCTTCTTGAATGAGAAAAAAACATTTTAAAAGAGACAGAGACTAATTTCACCACTGGTTAATGAAAAGTGTAACACAATCATAAAGTACAAAAGCAGTGAGGTAACAGCTACGCTCTGCTGTGTCGTCTTTCAAGAGGAAGCTGTGACTGCAATATAAATTGTTCCTATTTGAGTTTGAGGCTTTTTAAAAGGTTTATTTAAAAAAGGCTGTTTAAGTGGAATTCTTTATTGGGCTTTTCTGCTACCATACAGTCACAGTACAAACACTGGTAATACATACACATGAGGGCACAGGCATGCACATAGTCATTAGCGGGTGTGCATGTAAAAACATACATGCACATTTATAGTAATGTGTACATACAGAAAAGTGCTCTGTTATTGGACATGGATATGTCAGTCTGCTGTACTGTCATTTATGCTATTTGTCTGAGTCCCATTCCGAAAACCCCACAAAACAAGTAGTAGCCTTGCAATTGTCTCTGGGGTGGTCAGTAAACCCTGCAGTTTATGCATGTAACGCATGGGTTTATGCAACCCAGTGTCACTCCCAAAGTCCTCAAATACTGCTGCTTGGTCAGTGCTGTAGGTATCCCCCAGGTGTCATTTCTGTCATTTCTGGACGTGCCTGCTGTTGAGGTCACGTATAAAGTAGTATAAAGACATTGTATAAGACATTGTATATTTTTTGCATACATTTTGCCATGCATAACTTTTCCTGGTGAGATCGTGGTGTGTTTTTAATGTTTTTGTTATAACGTTGAGTTCATCTTAATCTTCCATCACTTGTTCACCTGGTCAAAGTTGAAATAAGTTTAACTTTGAGTGCAGTATTCTGATGAGCTCAACCTGGGCACTGGATATGATGAACTGGAGGTGAATGGGGTGGAGGAGGGTCGCAATAATTTCACACTGAAATAACAGCAGCAGAGAGAACAGATTTAAAGTTTGATACCAACAATATGATTGGCTGATGGAGATGGTGGAAATCTGTTTGGTTTGACTGAAAGATTTACAACCAAAGGCAGCTGATTAAGAAGAATGAGCCTCAAAACTTCTGATTGAACTTATTCTGAACTTCATCAGTGTTAAAAATTAGCAAGTACCAAAGTTGAGTTTGCCTTCTCCCATTGTTAATGTTGTTTACATATTCTTTGATTACTTATATTGTTCTTCTATAGCTGCTTGTTTTTGAACATTTAACATTTTAGAACTTTGTAGGTTTATTACAAAAAGGTCTAATAGACTTGAAACTAGAGATTGAGACCATAAAATCATTAGGAAACTGTTTACTGAGCTAATAAATCTCTCCATAAGACTCAGTACTCCATCGTACCTCTTTTCTGCAGCCCGTGGAGCTGCCTCCCTGCTGGCTATTAGCAAGAATTAAGGTTTAAGACACTTCCTCATTGGAGTAAGTTCAGACCTGGAAGCTCTGTCCACTAATTGTCAAAGCTGGAAACACTAACAGGAATACTAATAAATAAACAAATTAACAAAGGATTATCCACTCCTTTGAGCTTTTGCAAGACATTTAGTTAAGGTGGTTTCAGTGGATAAAGACAACACAGTGGCATGTGGAGTGTTTTTGTAAATTGTGTTTTATTAATGTCAAAGGACTTATATCAATGGTATTTGTATTGTTGCTTCAAATTATTCCTATTTTGAATGTTGCGACATCTTCACAAGTTAATGTCATGTTTTCTTCACAGTTGACTGAAACAGTGAAATCTCTCTGCGTCCCTGGTGGGGAGATCAGGTTGTGAGACTGGCGTTCAGCATCACCTCATTTCTCATCAGCCTCAGAGGAAACAGGGAGCAGACTGACTATGAGGCTCTAAATTATCCATCTCTCTCGCGCGCACTCTCTCTTCTTGTTCCCTTCTCTTCCACATTCCTCTCCTCCTTAGTTTTTCTCCCTCTATCTGTCTTTCATTTCATTCCTCCATTTTTTTTCTGACTCCCATTATGCTCTGCCAGTCAGACTTTTGGGGCTTTGGGGTGTAACACTGCAAGAGTCGGGTTGTAATAACATGGCTGTGATATGCTTGGACCTCATCTGGAGTCAGAGCTCCTGAGAGAGCGAGAGAGAGAGATGTGTGGAGAGGTGGATAAAGAAAGGCAGGGAAAGTGAAAGAGAAAGACAGACGGAGGATAATAAAAGAGACAGAGGAGAGACTGTGTGAGAGACAGACTGTGTCCTGGGGGCTCTTACTGGGCCATGAAGACATGTCTTGGTGTTTTATCTGGACCTGCTGGGGCTCCCAGTGAGGAGCTTCGGTAGTTGTAAACCTGCTGACCTCCCCAATCTAAACAAAGCTGCACACCAAGCTGGAAAGAATAAACGGCTACCTTCTCTCTACCTTTTTATTGCTAATTGGAGAATTGCTGTCAAAAGAGACATAAGGTGCGTTTCTATCCACCTGTTTTAATAAAAAAAAATCTTCATCTTAAAATATTGCAAAAAGGTTTTTAGCTTGCCTAAGGTAGAAACGTTTTGCAGCAATAAAAACAAAATGTGACAAAGTGCAATTGAAGTTGAAGTATAGGCTCTTTACACTGCATATTCTTATCCCATGGTTAATGATAGCCCTGGGCTAAGAGTTGACCCTGGGATCATTTAGCCCCTTTTCAAAGCCTAGGGCTAACAATACACCATGCTAAGAATATGCAGTGTGAAAAGCCCTTTAGCCTGGGGCTAATAGGTCCCTTAGCCTCACAACGATTTAAGCCCTGGGCTAAGTGCAATGTGATAAGCCCTTTAACAAATAAATCATGACATACATGAAGCATGTGACTTAAGTCCACCGAAGAGACAAAAAATAGCAACAGATGAAAACATTACATCTAAATGGAGCGGTGAGGAGACAATGTTCCTTAAACTAAAGGACCAGTGTGTAACATTTGGGAGGATCTATTGTCAGAAAT
>NW_023339652.1:17639397-17639632 GCF_004916995.1 Morone saxatilis
TCATTGGTGTATAATCACCTTAATGTATGCATTAATTCCATCTTCTTGCTATGTCCCCTTCTTCTGCAATGGCTTAATGGCACCTGACAGGCAGATAAGCACCATCAGCTGAACTAACACCTAATAATCGCAAAAAGGGTAATGGATGGAAATGTGCATTATTTAGCATTTTTTATTTCAGATTTTCTCAAAATCTAATTAGAATTACATGTGGGAGATTACGTACCATCATCTT
>NW_023339652.1:17639659-17646964 GCF_004916995.1 Morone saxatilis
TCTGGATTTTCTTTCCATTCATTTCAGATGTATGCCGACATTTTATCAGCGTTTTTAATATCATGCCACAAAAATACTTCCCAAGTTTCATCATTGATTTGCAGAAGTGGTCAGATGGTGAATTTTGCTTTTCCTCATCATGTCAAGCTGACATAATGTTCACGGATATAAGTGAACTCCATGTGATTATTGATGAGTCATTCACTCCATATCCCAAAGAACATCTGTCTTTAACTAGTTGCTACAACATTACACACAGTGTCAGTATCACTTACACTTTGAAACTTGTTTTGATGAGCATAATAGTGGTTTTCTGTCTAACACAGATGAAACACCTGACCTGCCTTAAGTTTTGCTCTTTTTTTATCTCAGTTTTAAAAAGCTTGGAAACCCTAAATAATCTACGTACCCAAATGTTTCCAGTATTTTCTTTTTCAAAAAGTCCCTCAGGTTTATGTTGTGAGTTGTGAAGGAGTCTTGCAGGAATTATGCAGGTATTGTGCCTGACAATGAATTGTTCTACAGGAGGTTTTTGTGTGTCGCTGTTATATTTGTTTCATTCCTATCTGACTGTCTAAGTGGTCCGTGCCTGTCTCTGTCAGGTCACCGCTGATGTTGAGCTAAACAGAGCTCGACATCAGATCTGAGAATATGCACCCAGGGACCTGTGTGGGTTATTCAGGTCTGACAGGTAAATGTGTCGGTGAGCTGCAGACTTTGCTCCTCAGCCGACTCGCGGCCTTGTCGCCTTGTCACATCGGACACGTTGAAAGGGCCACAGTTCGCCGCCGCCGCTGCCACTCCGTTTGTTGTTTTAGGCTCAACTGTGCTGAGTCCCAGGCCTGTGTCCACCTTCTCCCTCTGCCTCAGTTTATTTGACTTCTCCCAGGTTTAAATTGATTGTAGATACTCTGCTTTCTTATGAGTTTAGTTTTCAAACAGGGTTGGTGCAGGCTTTGGCAAATGTTGAAAGTTTTTTTTAACCCCCCCCAGCTTCATTGCGCTGCTAGGTTTCTGGGTTATACAGGGTCCAGATTTAGCTGTGCATCAGTACCTGCCCAATTTAATGTTAACTGAAATATACTGTCTGAATTCTATAATGTTGAACAGAGGGGGATATTTTGTTTGATCTTTTGTTAATCATGTAAATGCACAATTTCCTTTGGCTTCTTTGATTTTGGACTTTGATGAAATGGTCCTGTTGGGAGTGGACAGCTAGAATGGCAGCGTTTAAGAAAGGACTTTTTGTTTGTGAAGGGGACTCTCTAGGGGGAATGGCACCCTAATGAGGTACTTGAAACGCTCTTGGGCTCCATGAAGGGACATTATTCACCATGGGGACCATGGAAGGGGTGTGTCTTTGAACAAGCTCTAGGCGGAGTGTGGTGAGTGCTACCACACAAATGTAAATCCTGAGGAGAAAAGATGCAAATGAATGTCAATCAAGTTAACGTTTGGGGATTCACATTTCCTTCTTTAAATATGAAATACTTGTTACTGAGTACAACTTAAATCCTCCACATGGTGCTGGATTTGTTTGGAAAGTATCCTTGAGAGCAGCTACAACTATGTCTAGAAAGCATGCCATCCACAGTCATCCACATTTTGTCATTTCAATAATCTTTACAAGATTTTGATCAGCATTTGGGTCTAATCTCATCAAAATAAATTTAGTGATGGACTACCATGATTTTTAGATTATCTACATACTAGGAAAGGATCGACCTTGCAAACGTTTAACTGAGACAGAGTTATGGCCCTTCTAATTCCTTTTGTTGCACTGCAGTGCAAGATGCAGGATCTCTCTTGTGATAGTAATAATAGTGTTCATTGGTCACCAACATTTTGTTGCAATGGCACAATGCTTTCAAAAATTATGGTAATTTATGTCAAATAGGCTATGGCTTTTATGTGTGTTATGTTTGAGTGTGTAATATATGAGATCTGGTGAAGACTGGGTGACATTTATAACCGTTAGTGGAAAATCTTTACAGACAGAAACAGATTGGTGTTGGACCAAGTGTTTTGTTTCTACAGTGTGCAGTTCAGGAGTTATACTGGGTGCATACATGACGCAAGGGGCTAACAGCAGTCCGCAGACTTCCTCTGGCTGAGGAGGCTAACTTCTTTTTCTTGACCCTCGAGAAACTTTGGCAAAGAACAAGAGATGACAAACTTTAGAGAAACAAAATGATGATGTCCTTTTAACACAGGTGTCCTTTTATGGGAGTTCATTTTGCGGTGGTGGAAAACATCATAGTGTAACAAAGCACATACAATACACAAACGTTGTGAAAGAAACCATCTTCTGTGAGTGAAGACATCTGATTGTGCCATGACGAGTAGACGTCCACGCACTCCCAAACTAACTTTTCCAGTTCATCCCAGAGCTCAGTGATATCTTTGGCTGGCTTCTCCCTTCCTACTCGCCTCTCTGGAGAGCATTGGCCCCCGGTCCCCCACCTCCTCGCTTCCTCCCCCAGCTCCACTCCCCGCTGATGAAGATTTAAACACTGGTCTATTTCATATATTATTGCCACACTGTGCTCTGTAAATCACCAGGATAGGAGACCACATCAAACAGGCCCAGGCAAAGGAATGAAGGGATGGAGGGATGAAGGGATCAGAAGGCGAGCAGGAGGAGGGATGACCAGCTGTGTCAGGGCTGACAAGAAGAAGACTCGGATCAGTGACAGCTGAGAATATGGGCTTAGTGGAGCCATAAATTACGGCGCGGGGCTTAATTGGTGCTGATGAAGACGAGGAAATGTGTCTGGAGTTTAGTGTGTGAGAGAGTGGGATTTCAGAAAGCATAAAACTGTTTTTTAGCAATTAGGAAATGCAAACAGTGGTTTGATGGCCCTTGGCTGTTCTGCTCAGCCTGAGGATCATGCTCAGTCACAGACACCAGAGAAACCACAGGTCCTCGATTACAAGTCTCCTTGCTGTCTCCTGAGGTTGTTCTCAGCTGTGATTATGGGTGTCACAATGATGCGGTAGATTAAAGTTGTCAGCACAGTCCACACAATCACAATTCATCCTTTAGGGAATTACAGATTTTACACAACAGGGGTTACACCACTTTCTTATTTGAACTTGTTATGTGCCTGGGGTTCCTGCTTTGTCTTATTTATAGATTTTCCTTTTTATAAATACAGTTTGTTCTTCCGTACCTCTTACCTACAATTATAAGAAATATATTATTCTTTCCTTCACCCAGTTACAGTACGATGCAGCTCATCAGCAGAGCAACTGCCCCCTCGCTACACTCCAGCAGTTTACTTGTCAGATATCATGTTTTTACATGTGAAACTCATGTTTTAATGCCTGGTGTAAAAATATCAGATTTCAGATTGCATCCTACTCATAGTTCAGTTATAAAATCATCAGTGCACCACGGAACACCTCTCATGCCAGGTGCTGTAAGCCAAAGTACTGATCACACTGGACGGCAGTAGAGGAGGTTGTACCAGCGTCTGGTTTAAAACTGGTTCAGCAAACTTCCACTAACATTCAGAGAACCCTGCTCTCAATTTCCATCACAGTACATTCTGTAGCTTCTGTAAGTTTATAGACTGCCATACTGTTACCCTGAGTTGCTCTGTGTACAATGACACAGCGAAAAAAAAGTGCAGTGATTTGACTGACAAAACAAGGCCCAACTTGGGGGCTTCTTGACTGATGATATTTCTCTTGATAAGTAAAAACTACAAAATGTCAGTAGGTCTCATTCTCTGGGGACCATGAATATATGTACAGAATTTGATTGAAATCCATCCTAAAGTGGCTGACATATTTCAGCCTGGACCAAACTATTGGACCGACCAACAGGACAATACACTGACATTGCTATCTATACAGCCATGCTGCTAGCATTGTTAAAAATGAAGTTTGTCTTTATATCCCATACATAGTCCAAGCAGGAAGGGCAAAATAAAATGAATGTGATGTGATAGCAGAATCATGCATCAACACAATACTTGTATTGCTGTTTTTGCTGTAATACGTGTCTCGGCCAAACCGGATGGCTTAAAACATTCTAAAAACATTGTGGACGACACTGTAGCTTAATGCTAGCAGGGAACTATAGACTAAGCTATCTTAACTTACTAATTAACTTAACTCATAAAAAAGGTTAAAAAAGGTTTGTCTTGTACCTTCAGTTTTGCATGACGTGCATCTTGGTACCCCACAGTTAGATATAGCCTAGCCTACATACAGTATATACATGTATACATGCTGTATCTGTGTTTTACTTTCCCACACCAAGTTTTACTTAATGCAAGCAGAGCAACATTATCATTCATTTGGAGAAGTCCAATAGTTACTCTCTTTTAGCTCTGTTTTGGGTCTCTACCAACTCCTGAGGGAAACATCTGACTCCACTATGTTCACCAGCTAGTCTTCACATCTGTGTGTCTGCGGTTTGCTGCTGGGCAGGTAGTGTACAGTTGGTTTTTAGAGCTTTTTCACTGAAAGCAACTGCCTGCTGCACCCAAAAGTGATGCTATGAGAGCAGCATTGTGGGCGTAACAGTTAAACAAGCTAAAACTTTCCATAAAGCTCCATAAGGGTGAGTGGAGCTGCAGATTCAGGTGATAATTCAGTGGAAGCCACAATGTCTATAAGATTATGTAGATACATCACAGTAGAGAAAATGTGCTAAAACACTATTTTTCATCTTCTTACTATGAGTGATGGGTTCCCACATGAACAAACTATTTCTTGCCAAAGTTACAAGAGTTTTGGTTGAGATTTTTGTGTTTCGTTTTTTCTCTGTTAGCTTCTTACTAGTTTTGATGTTGGTGGGCTGATTAAGAAAGTGATTTCTTGCATTTCCCTGCACCAATCAGGAGTTAGCAACATTAGAAGTTGGTGGGTTGTTTGGTCACTGTCAGTCAAATGTGATTTAACAATACCCACAGTACTGATGAAGCAGGGTATTCAAGTTTTTTAAATAACTCATAACTAAAGATGTTTTGTTTGTTTGGGTTTTTTTTTTTACCTCTGAGTGTTGCTTATTTAGACATGAATATTTAATTCATAGAGAAATACATTGATAGTTTAAATACTTTTCAGTAGTTTCACAACTTTAAAAAGTCATTAAAGTTCCTCTGACTCTGTCTTCTCCACAGACGGGATGAACTGCATGAACAAGGACCACGGCTGCGCCCACATCTGCAGAGAGGCTCCAGGCAAAGGCGGGGTATCGTGCGAGTGCCGTCCTGGCTTTGAGCTGGCCAAAAACCAGAAAGACTGTACATGTACGTATCACACCTGACCTCAGCACTACCCCACAACTGCAGGAAGTGACTGCGTTTCCAGGCCTAGAAGTTTTTAACCGGTTGTGAAACAGTTTCAATTTAATACTGATGCCTCTATATAATTAGCGAAAAGATTGGCTATTGCTGTATAGTCATTCTTAATGACTGACACTGGGTCATATTCAGTCTGATCCCGATTGAAATCAATGAAACGAGGTGGTAGAAACACTACCGCTTTTGTCCACAGGGGCTGCCAGAATCAACACATAATGAATTTTCCCGACAGGGGCTTTAAACCAGCAGCTCACAAACATCGGATGTCTTATAACCGTACATACAATCAAATGCACTTTTTTCACAATGCTTTCCGTCATCTGTTAATCTTTAATCAATTGACTTATCACTTTATTTTACAATTCACATGACAGCAAGGTATTAACACTTTGTTTCATAGACTTGATTTTATTGAGGTTACATACTGGTGCGATGAAGGATCTTAACTGTTCCTGTAATAAACATCTGTAATAGCAATGATGGACAAGTTCCAGTAGGCCTTCAGCGGTAAAATATGGGGGTAGACATTTAATACCAAAATCAGTTAAGCGTTTCAGGCCAAGCTGAAGGTGCTGAAGGATTCAGTAGAGAGAATTCATGTCTCTAACCACCCCCCCACCCTCGCCACTCCATCCCTGTTCCTCGCTCTTCACGCCGAGTGCCTGCAGCCATGGAATTTAGGGCTGTTGTTTTTGAGGGGGGAAAAATAAGCTTTTAGTTACACTTTGTTTGGCAACACATCTTGTTCTCCTCTCAGACGTTAAGAGTGTAAAGATTGTGAAAGCCTCTGAAAGGCTCTAATGAGTCCCCTGCTGTGGTAATATTTCATTAGTGGCGAGGGAGCCAGTGCTGTGCCGGCCTGTTGAGCATGGCGGCACAGGACGGTAGTAAATGAGTGATGAAAGAAATGATAGTTATGTCTAAAACGCCTCCACACACTGTCACACATACTTCTCTCTCTGCCTCATCCTTTCTCCTTTTTCTTTCTTTTCTACCATCTTCTCTTCCCCTTCTTTTTTTCTCCTCAGAGTCATCAGAAGATCCAAAAGTGGTCCAGGCTAGGGAACTGCAAAATTTAGGAAAGAACTCTTAAAGAGTTCACAAAGTATATTCGTTCTTGCTTTCCTTTTTTACCCAAAGAACTGTGAAGATTAAAAAAATTCACAAATCATATCTGTTTATTATGGCAAACTCCATCACAAGAGTTTGTGGTCTAACAAAAAATACTACTTAGCTGGCTGTTTTCGGGCCAAGGAGGTAAAGTTGAAACCTGGTTTCTCTGGTGGATAAGGGCTTCTGAGTTCTCAAAAAGTCTCCAAGAAAAGTCCTGGGGTGAAACCTCGTTACGATCTCTTCTGTTCTTTGTCAAGAAAGAATTTAGAAAAAGAAACCTTTCCCACTTGTAGTCTCCCTTTACACTTAAGGCCAGTTTTCCAAGAAGTCAGGAACCCTTTTAAGAACTTCGGAACTTAAGCTTTCAAACACACAAACCTAGTCCCAGTTTACGTGGCTTTGTGGTTTTTATGTAATTATGGTGACGAAGGTTCTCCAACCTTAATAAAGTAGTAATTTTCAACCAAACCATGATCCCAGAAATCTGTTATCCAATTTGCGGATATCTGCTGGCTGGACTGGAAGCCCAGAAACATTACCTTTGCCCCCAGCGGCTAAATTCTCAAAAGACAATTTTGCCAGTTCCAAGATTGTTCTTACAGTGACAACAAAGGTCACCTGAAGGTCTCCTACTCCTTTCTTGCACGCAGCAACTCATAAAACATGAAATATTTCTCAGGCAGTTTTATTTTTTGAGTATGACTAAACATTACATACTTATTATTGCTAAATGCTGAGCCCTGCACTTGCAAAACAACACCAGGGATACCTACAGCGTCATAGTTTGAAGCATAGGGCCACTGACCAAGCTGTTGCATTTCGTCACCCTGTTCAAATAATCGCCTAACTCATTTTTTCAGGAAACACAAAAAAC
>NW_023339652.1:17647064-17647454 GCF_004916995.1 Morone saxatilis
AGTGGGGGGGTGGGGTGGGGGGGGTGGAGGTGGTGAGTTGGCAGATAGATCATCTCCTAGCTCCCCTTATCCCCAGCCTCGTCTAACACCCTGCTGGTCACAAAAGAGACAGATGGACATAATTATATCCACATCCAACTTAACCCTGAATTATCCATATAATCAGTCCACACTGTTGATAATGGAATGGATGAGACTCTATTATTGTAGCACTGCAGCTGTTCAGAAATGCTGTCAGTGAAAAACAGAAGGATGGGATCTTATTCAAGCAGTGCTTTCTTTATGAAAGCTGCAGTCCAGCTTCATGCACACTATACCATAAATTTAACCTGCATGGGTACTGGGGTGAGCTACTACTAGGCTGCAACAAGTATCCAGTATGGATAATGT
>NW_023339652.1:17647501-17657196 GCF_004916995.1 Morone saxatilis
AATATTGCTCTGAAGCTCAATTCTGAGACTCTTTTGGAAACAGCTTTCTAAAAAATATAGCAACTTCTGGTCAACCTATATCAATTTCAGGTCTGAATTACAACATCCAGTTCCACCCTCTTGCTGTTTAACCCCCGCCCGTTCAGAGTACTGATAAGAATAATAATTGGTTGAATAGATACAGATACAGATTAGTAGTGTAAACGATTCTCTTATTGTGTATAACCCACCCATAAAATTCGACAAGTTGAACATTATTTTCTCATTGTTCCTTTTTAATAGCCTGACTCTGATTTTCATGCTCCAGAGTACCTTGTTTAATTTCAGGCAACTATTAAACTACTACTGAAAGACTGGTAGAGGTGTCTCGGGTGTAAACACATATGTGGATTCATGGCCATTACATTCTGGCTGTTGTAGGGCAAGTGTTACTGTGTTAAAGATGTCACTGCTGACAGCCTTACAAATCTTAAAATCCCAAGTTTTATGTTTCTCTGAACTAGTGAGACCAATGACTCACCAGAGCATTCCTTTTAATATCCAATGGCTAAGGAAGAGGCTTTCCAGAGGATTCCTGTTGGAAATAGAATCAAACTGCAGCAGGGCGGTCAGTATATCAGACTATACAAGGTATAAATAGAAAGCTATGTTGCATCTATGTCTCAATCACTGATATGCCCAGAGTACGTCCTCGAGTGAGTATCACAGTGGTAAGGTGTCAGGGCCAAGGAATGAACAGTAATTTGTTTTGAGTGTTAGAGAAATCACAGAGTTGGCTGGTGGAAAATGAATGACTAACCCATCTCCCACTCTGAAAAACACATTCATCATGTCAAAACTCAGTTCGACTCAGAGAGCCCGGCCAGCAGCCAGCAGGCAGCTCTCTCTACCCAAACAGGTCATTTGTACATATAAGTGTCAACAGAAGCATGCCTCCTCTCACATAGAGGATATTCATTTTCATATTTTTTCTAATCAGTAGAGGATGGATAAGGCCTTCTAGGTAAGTGGAGTTGTTCATAATGTTTTCTTCACCTCCTGATGTAAACATAAGAAGTAGTTAGTAGAGCCTGAGAGCAATTTTAATCACCACTTCTTTGCTCTCGTAGCCAGTCTATAGCAGCTTGTTCCAGTCACACTGGTTGTAGTTTGACTATATTGGCCTCAAGGGCCTGTTATCTATGTGCACATATTTGTAATTTGTACCCTCAAATTAATTCGTTAAGAATTTGTTGACTCAAACATCACCTGCACTTTACTTAAATTACTTTTGTCAAATGACTTAGCTGCACAGTTGTTCCTATGTAATGCAGCACTAAATAAACCAAGGGGCGCCCTGGTAGCTCACCTGGCAGAGCTGGTGCCCCATGTACCAAGGCTGAGTCCTTGCTGCAGCAGCCACGGCTTCAAGTCCGACCTGTGGCCCTTTGCTGCGTGTCATCCCCTCTCTCTCTGTCCCCATTTCCTGTCTATCTTGAGCTCTCCTGTCGATTAAAGGCAAAAGGCCCCAACAAAGTGTTCAAATGGTAATTTGCTAACATATTGTTTCGTTTTTTTCTTTCTTCTTTGTGTTGAAATTATTAATTTGAAGGTATGAATGAATAAACTGTGTGCAAAACTTCAAAAATCAAAAAGCAAAACCTGTACTGGGATCAGGTAATAGCAATGGTCAGATCTAATACAACAAGAGTGATTCTGACTGAACTGGCTTGCTTACACTGTCATGGTGTGTTCAGAACAACCGCAAAGACATTTTGTATGGCACAATTACAAGTAAATGTAAAGACACAAATATGCGTCTGTGAGTGAGTGTCCTGATTTCACCAAGAATCAGAAATTGTTGTCTGTGATTCAGTGTCAAAAACCACTCCAGTGGCCATATTTGTGCAAGTAGCATGAGGTGAGAATTTGCTTTGCATTTGGTCTGAACACACCGTGATACTTATGGACATATGTAGGCATGCATAGAAGATTTCATTAGAACTCTGAGGTAACGGCTCTTCTCCAGTTTGGTTCATTTGAATAGATGAGGGCCAATACCTTTAAATTCAGGTAGCACCAAAACACCTAAAAAAGGAAGGTCCCTTCAGCCTCTTCTAGAAGAACTGCCACGTGGTTTGACAGGAGTAAGGACCATATCCAAATCAATTACAGAAAACCTCCCAAAAATCCAGGATTAATGGGTATAATGAGATGGAGGTTGACACCTGATAGCCACCAGTTCCTCAAACTCGGAAAGTTTAGCATGACTAAATAAACCGAGACCAAACCACAGTCTGGACTGCTGTCACATTTGACTACAGTATTCAGAACTGATACAATCACCAGTAAAGGTGTTCTTAGCAGTTCATTCTAGACAGAAATCCTCGAAGCAGTAAGCATTAAAGTTCAAAGTTTGGAATCAGAAGTAGTTCCCTGCTGCCAGAATCAATAACCCTGGCGGGATGACAGGTCACCAAATCTCTGTCCAATTAGTGAGCCGCTCGGGAGTCCATGTGACTTTTCTTTACAAGTTCCCGTTCATTTGTAATGGGCAGTGTAAACCTTATTGAACCAAATAATAAAAAAAATATCAAGTCAAGTCATCCCCCCAAGTCATGTGGTTAAAAGCAAAAGAAAACAAAGTGTAAGTGTGATTTAACACTTTGTTATATGTGAACTACTGAGATTAGAACCACCTGCACACACTCATCTCTGACTGTGAACTGAGAAACATCTCAGAATGATCACATACTGACATATTATCTGATGTCATTTTGATGTGCTGTTCTTCCTGCTGTGTTCGAACACTGGAAACTCTCTCTCTCTCTCTTTCTCTCTCTCTCTCTCTGTCTCTCTGTCCCTCACCCTCACCTCTCAAGCAGATTCCCGTGCTGCTTTTCGGCAGCACCAGGTTTTGATTGCCCATAACCCCCTTTTTCTTTCCAGCTACTTTGAAGAAATGAAACGCACCATCGAGGAAATTCTTCGAAGAGGAAGCAGAATGAGAGCGAACGGGGAAAGCCTCCTCTCCTTCCTTTCCCAATGTCTTTTCTGTCTCTCTGTCTCCCTCTCTGTCTCTCTTCACACTTTGACGAAAGAAAGGACCTCTGTATCTGTGGTCTAAGTGTCCCAACTGCTCTAGGGGCCTGCCTTTAACCCCCCCACCCTCCCTTTTACCCTTTCTATGTAGCGCTGTCCCTCTGCTCCTTCTTCCTCCTCCCTACTTCTCCTCCTCCTGCTTTCTGGTGATAGTACCTGATTGCCTGTCTTGTCTGAGCATCCATGTTAAAACCAAAATCAGGTGTATTTAAAGGATTATTTCTCGGTGCACAAGAGGAAAGAGTGACTCTGGGTAGGGGGCGGGGGGGATGTATTAGACTCAGTGGTTAAAAACAGACAACTCAATTGCAGCCTGATCTTAGGTAAAGCTCCCACGAAAGCAAACCTAACCTCCTCCTCCACCAGCTCTCTCACCACCTCCACATCCTTCACCTCCTCAAGTCCAAACAAAAAGCGACTGACTCATCAAAAACCAACGCACCAACGTGACCTCCATGCCTCATTGCGCCCATTCATCAGCCCCCTTTCTTGCTCCATACACCTTAACAGAGAGGCAGGGACTTGCACTGCTCACCTTTCTCCACTCATATAACATGCTGTTTTTACTGCGTGTCCACTCACATGTGCCACATCCTCCTTTTGTCTGCCACTGCCTCTTTCACTAATCTTTCTGTTCATCTGTCTGTTTGTCCTCTTGTCCAGCTGCATGGGAGAGCCTGCACTGCATTTGTATGGTTTTATTTTTCTTTCATTTTTCCCTTTTTGAATTGAAGTACATTTCTATTGTTGTTGTTTTTAGCGACCCTGGTCCTTCCAGTGCATTGTTGTTGTTGTTTTTTTTACCATTCTCCTCCTAGCTTTAGTAACGAAGAGTGGTTTAACTCTTCCCCCTCCTCGTTCTGTGTAGGTCTGCTTCTTTAAAACACTCCACTTCTCTGTGGGCCTCAGCTTAGTCCCATAGACTTTTTAGGAGCAAGTGGGACTCTTCTCTTCCCACCCCTTCTCAACCTGTCTTACACATCCGACCTTTACACACTCACTTGCATTTTATCTCCCTCTCTGACAGATTTTTTCACACACTCAAGCAAGCAGACGCTCAAAAGCACGCATGCTGGTATGCACAAGCATTCGATTCAACAATCACACACACATTCACACAGCCACATTTCACCTGTTAACTGAGCACCAGAAAGCCTCCATTCATCCCTGAGTGTATTTCAGAAAGTACTCCACTTTGTCCATCAAGCACCTTAGAGAAAACTGGTAGTGGGCCGGGGCCGGGGAATGGAAGGGACATTAATTACCCCCCACCATCCCATAGGACCCTGTGTGTACATCAAAGCCCTGTCTTTATTGCGGCAAGTGGCGTCCATTCACAGAGAGATGCTCATTCAGGCCCTAATGACTCAGTGAAAGGCCACCTCCCTCTCCCAGCCCCATTGCCAAGCCCACCATCCCCACCGCACCGCATGCATGCCATATTAACAACGATCTCACCCTCTTCTACAACCATAGCCATCACCACCACCACCTTCCTCCCTCCCTCTCCCCCTTCTCATCCTCCTCACTCCACCCCTTAGCCCGCTCCACCTCTGCTGCCCAGCTTTGGGAACCTGGTTTTTCCAGCGTTGACTGTTAAAGCCAGTTGTGATGTGTTCCATAGACAAACAGGCAACCAGCGCTGCCACCAGACTACCTCCTCCTGCTTTTTTTTTCTCTGCATGTCCTCCCTACACTCCCCCTTCAAACCCCATTTCCCAGTGTGTGCAACCCTCCTTCCCTCATATACCCCTCCCATTGCGGGTCATGATGGGACCGATTCTGCCTTTTTTCTTTCCCTTGCTCTCTTCCCCTCTTAAACATCTTGTCATTGCTTGCTTCTTCCAGCGTCTCCCTCTGCTGTTTGACCTCTCGTCCTCCCCCGCACCACCCTTTCTCTTCTTTCTTGTCGTCATCGTCACCCCTTTTTTCTTTGCCTCTGTCTCTGTGCCCACATTTAAGGCAGCTTGTCTTGGAAATGTTGGACATGTATCCTCCCCTCCCCTCTCTTTCTCGTCTTCCTCTTCCATCTTAACGCAAGGGAATCATTGCTGACAAAGTGCGGCCGTTTGATATGGAAGACAGAAACTCCGTCTGCAACAACAGCAACGTCAACACCAGAATTAAAATCCCCCTTAACGTTCACCCCAATTCCACTCCATCCCCAAAACCCCCACACCTCTACCTTTCTTTTTTTAATCTTTTTTCATATGTAAGCCCTGAACTTCCTCCCCCTCCCCTTCCCAACCTACCTACTTGCCTACCTACCGCTTCATTTTGTAAGCTACACACTGATACTGATCATTTTCATTTATTTTGTTTTGTTCTTTTGTTTGCTCTGGGGGATTTATCATTTGTTTGGGAATTAACACTCTAACAGGGATTTTGGCGCTTCTTCATCGCTTCTTGCTTCTTGGCTTTGGTTTTTTGCTCAAACGCCAAGAGGGGCTGAAGGTCTGGTCATTTGGGCTTCTCATTAACCTGCTGCTCACTGTTTGTCCCCTTGTCACTTGTGTTTTAGAGAAAGATGAGGCTGCAATTGAGAGCTCTGAGTTCAATGCCACGTCAGTAGCTGATGTGGACAAGCGGGTGAAACGGCGGCTACTTATGGGTAACTCTTTTCTTCCTCTTTCTATGTGTTGCCATGGCGCTTGTGCTTGTATCCCCGACTCCACTCCTCTCCGTTCCTCCTCTTCGTCCTCCTCTCTCTGTCTTTATTTTGTTAATCTGTTTTTTTTTTTGTAAACCTTTGATGCCCACTGTGTCTACTCCCACAGTCAGAGTTCTGTTGCAACAGTATCTAACGTGATGAAAACGAAGTAAAAGAGGTCACTGTTTTCCTTTAAACCCTTCCTCCCTAACTCTACCTACCAGATTTCTGGATGGCTGTAAGGTTTTCTCAATGACTAACATTTACTTTCCCAATTGCACTACTCCAAATGTTTTCTGTCCCAGTCCCCTCATTTTTGATTACCCATATTACAAAAAACATGATACCTCACTAACAACGCCAAATGCCTAAAAAGTCTGTAGACCCAATTTGCCCCATGATTAAGGAACTACGCCAGGAAAGTGAAGTGAAGTGAACCTGTCTCAGACATCCCAGTCCTTTGTACTAAGCAAATTATTTAGGCTATGTGTTCTTTCAAGGTTAAAGTCAGCAGACCAACTAACCCTGTGACAAAATGGATATTTGCTCCCAAAACCTTTTCTTGTTGAATACCTCAAATCACACATTAGCCCTCATATTTATCATCAGATGTGTCTTTTAGGATTATATCAATGCCTGGTCTTTTGAGGGGATGATTGCAAGTAAGACAAATACAGTCAAATATTGCTTTTGTCTCTGGGGGTTGCATGAAATGAACTCAAGAGCCCCTTCCATGGATAACATTTTAGGAACTGCTGGTCAAACCTGTTCATCAGTTTGTCTTGGGTATTCTGTTCTCTACTATAAATGCCACAGGTTGGCTATTGATGAAAGTATCAAGGACTTGTACCTGTTTGAGTTAGTAGGCCATGATTTGGTTTCTGAAGGGATGCAACCTACCATTTCTTGCTTTCAGACCTTCAACCCATCTTTCAGTCAGACTTACCCCAAATCAAATGGATGTTCCAATTAAAGTTGTGCTTTTTCCAAAGCACCACTTTCGATTCCTCTACTGAATTTAACCTTTCTTTATTTTAAAAGACAGTGGTACCTCAGAAATCCCTCCCAGTATCTGGAACTCCAAACTGATGTGCTGTACAGTCTGTAGTCTATTAAACCACGTTTGATACTTTTAATTTCAGCAGGTTCTGGCCAGTGTGGCTTGGAGGAAGAGTGGAAAATTTGTTTTTTTCACCTCTCTGTCCTTTCCTCCCTCGATTACCTTTTAACTGAATATTTTATTCCTCCTCACTGGCTAAACCCTGCTTTACCACCTCCCGTTGTACCAGCATGTCACCCGTCCTGATGGCGTTCCACTTGTAACCTGTAGGACTGCCCTATTGAACGTCATGTACACCTCACTGGGACTATATTTGACAAACCTTCCAACAGGGATTAAAGTTATTAATCCCTGTATGGAGGCTTTCCTTTCGAACCCTTAACAATGACATCCGGGTCAGCCACAGCTGCACCTCTGGCTGGTGATGCAGTGTTTCAGACTTAAACCTGGTCTACGGTTTGAAAAGTTCTGTTGCCTCCAGGTTTCTGAAGAATTTGAAGGCCAGCTGGTTTCCAAATCTCCCCCCTCAGAAATGTATACAGAAACAACGGAATAAAGTTTGCAACAAAGTGAGAAGTCATTCATTAATGTCAGCAAACTCTGAAGTTGGCTTGACCTTAAAACATACAGCAAGTTGGACTGTTGTTAAATCTGAAACTTTGATGCAGCTTGAGAGCACTAAACATCATGGGTGGCTGTGTGTGCAAGACACTATCACCCAAATTGCCTATAAGGTAGCTTGAAAAAAAGGGGAAAAGGACAATGTAAAAGTCAAAAAGTATGTAAGTCAAAAAGTGTGTGCAACTTAGCACTTAAATTTGGAATTTATGGATAAGGATAAACAATTAATTTCTTAACTTATTTTGGATACTAACCTAACCCTAACAATGACATTACCAGTGGTGTCTGTGTTTTAATTAAAGATTTAATGTGCCTGCCTACATCATGAACAAACGTGTCCATGCATATGTTTGCTGAGAGCATAGAGGCCATCCCAGTGCAGCACTGGCACAGCCTGAACAGCATCAGTATGTTAGATTTGACACTGCTATCAGTTTGTCTGCTTCCTCTGACATGCAGTGCTACCACCTCTCCCCCTGCACCGATTGAGACTAACAGAACCGCAACCGAGGCTTTAATGAAAAGGTGCTGCTGAGATGACAGGACAGGCTTGAGAAAGAAAAGGAGCAAGATGGAAAGGAGAGGGCGGAGTAGATGAGTGAGCTTGGGCAACCTGATGAAAAAGACATTTCATGATGTTAATATTGAAGGAATCGTTAAATTAGGAGCCAGGTGCTGAACATGTGAGAAAAGTGTCAAAAGAGAGGTTCAGTGGTGCTACAGTCGCCTGGCTCTGGATTCCAAATAAACCATCACTTAGGACAGATGGAGCTAAGCTGAGGTGTGTGTATGTGTGTGTCCATCCATATAGCGTGATTACAGGCCAGAGCTATTCTGACTGACAGCTGATTTAGGTGCCCAAAAAGGGGATATTGTTGAGTGCTGAAAGGGGATCGTGCTCCTCTCACCTTCTTACGGCAGTTGTTGTTACTTGGGGTGGTGCTTTAGTTTACACAGTGCACATGCTTTTCTCTCTCATACTCTACAGCTTTAATCAATAGAACATGTGTTTTACCTCTTACGGAAAGAGCGGTTTGCAGCGGTCAGCGTTTCCATGCGAGGAGTGTGATGGACATGTATATACTTACTGTCTTCCCTCTCATTCCTCTGCCCCTTTGCTGACACATTGTAATCCCCACAGATAAAGTCGCCACGCTTGATCAGTCTGCAAGAGGAGAGTTGTATTCGGTTGCTTTCATTTCGCCAGCCTAGCCTCACCATAAATATTTAGCCAATTCCCTCTTTTTCCTTTCGTGTCGACTTCATCTAGAGTCAGAGCATCCAATGACTCGTCTTTGTAATCTATTATTGCCTAATAACTAACTTAATAATGCTAAAAACTCAAGAGTTTCATTCCAAAATTAGACATAATATGCCCAATTGTAAACAAGTCATTTTGTAATGGTAATAAAAAAATAATGATGTTCTGGTTAATCTGATCAGAATGTATAACCTATGACCTGCGTAATCCTTGTGATATGCACCAGTATCAAGTATAGAAATGGCAAGAAAAAGAACTTATCATCATCATTTATCAAATGTGTTTAACACAAAATAAGTGAAAGTTTGGGACTCGATAGTCCGTTGCCCAGAATGGACAGTGAGCATGTTTAGATAGGGAATAGTTAAATGTTTTTGGTATTACTGAGAAGAGACTGATGAAGCCACTGTCAGGAGGCAGTTAGCTTAGCATAAAAACTGAGGGAAACAGCTAGCTTGATTCTGTCCAAAGTTAACAAAATCTGCAAAGTAAAGCTATCTAATTAAGATCTTATATCTTGTGTGTTTAAACCGTACAAAAACCAAAGTGTAAAAATGATGAGTTGTAGCTTTTTTTCTTGGTCGGGTGGAGTGACTTTGTGGAGTTAGGCTAGTCAACAAATGCAGACTAAAAAAAAAAGTGTTAATTAGTGAGCTTTTTTTGGTAGGCAGATTATATTACCTTTGGAAAGAGCTAGGTATCTGTTTCCTTTCCGTTCTTGCAGTTAGCAGTCCCGTCCCTCTTCCCCATGTCACCATGTTGAAATTTTGCTGCCCTTGAGGACCGCCTCTTTGTGGAGTTCTCTCTCCTCATTGGATAGAATAGGAACAGGATACCAGAAAATGAATTCTGTGATTACTGCAGAAAGGACAGACTGTTACTGACCCATGTTACTGACTAAACACTCTATGGGCCCTATCTTAACGATCTGAAACGCAAGTATCAAACGCAAGTAGCTTTGTGGGCGGATCTCGGCGGCGGGATGAATGACTCTTGCGCCCGACGCAAATCTAAAATGGGTT
>NW_023339652.1:17657296-17663721 GCF_004916995.1 Morone saxatilis
ACACACACACACACACAAACCAGGCTAGGACAGAAATATGCAGGGTTAGACTGATGGTGTAGAGGCTTGGAGAGGGGGCTGAGGGGGGTAACGAAGGGCTTGTTCAATGTCCAGCACATCAATCAGGCCCAGCGGTGCGTCTGTGTTCCCGCGCTCAAGTCTGGCCCTGGGGCTCGCTGGGCGTGGCCTGCAGAGAGAGGGGCTCTGCGCAGAACTTTGCTCACCCTCAAGTAATGATAGGGCCCACTGTACTCAGTATAAATCACTCTGACCCATAAACACCTCCTCCACACGCACATGCACATATACATATACACCTGTGCAGGCATGCAGACCTCAACCTTAAGTTATTAGTTAACAATACACATTCTCACACACAGACATGACAGAGACCCAGGCTGGGGTGTGTAGAGGGGACAGGGGTCTGCTGTTGTACCCTACAGGGCCCATCAGACAGGCTGCCTGGATGATGGAGTATCTGGCCTTTCAGCCTTTCTTCCTCTTTGCTATTTTTTCTACAACATCTATGAAACTTCCTGCCCTCATTCTAAAAAAACTTCTTTTTAAGACAGCGTTTAGAACTAGAAATAGTTTGCTATCTGGCCTCAGAACTTCTACAGAGAGAGACATGAAAAGGATTGCAAATGATGAATACACAGATCTTTGACGGATAAACACAGTGAGGAACAAATGCCGGCTAGGAAACAGAGATTAAGGGAAGAAGCCGTGAGATTGACGTTGTTTGGAGCCGCATGAAGAAACACAAACAAATCTACAAATACCTTCCTGTTTCGTGATAGAAAGCATCAGAGCATCTTGGCTCCGATGTGTTTGTGACTCTGCATTCTGAAAGGGCATTATGCTAATGCCGTGACCTCTCGATGTGGATGTGTTTGCCAGCCTGAAAGGGCTTTTCCTACTTCCCTCTTCACTTCTCTCCAGCACACAATCTCCTGGCATTTTAATTAAATGGGAAAAGCTGCCAAAAAGGAGGGAAACATCCCCGAATTTACCAGTTGCTGTTGTCCAGCAAAAGCCTTTGAATTCCCAATGTCAACTTTTATAGGAACTAAGGAACATTTATTTGATGGTATGCTTTAAGTTAAATAAATATGGTTTATAAGAACTCCAAGAAATTTCTCTCCTAATTCATGTACTCACTTATTACTTACTTGAATTATTGAAGTCAAACCCACCACAAGCAGAACAGTCACTAAGTGAAACTTCCTTATTAGGTCTAGTTTTATTGAATCCTTTTCAACAAACATGAGTCAATGTCAAATTTCAGCCCACTCAGCACTTCTCGAGGCCCATCGGGAAAGTGTGTGCTGAGCTTTGCTAAAGCAACAACGGCCGGGCAGGTGAGCTAGAGTTACCATGAGCTTGTGTTTGTTTTGGGATCAGTTCGGGCAATATTCACAAGTCCGAGCAAACCTTACATTTTTCTGGCGGAAAATATACACGCCAGGTTCTGCCGAGTGTGTTCTAGACTTGCAGCACTCAACCTTGCACTAACTTTATTTTTCTATCTACTTACCTTAACCCTACCTTTTTTATGTGATAACTGATTTCTCATCACATTTGGAAACAGGATTGACCTTTGGGCCAAAGAGTTCTTCACCCTCCTTTATCAGCACAGTGTCATGTGTTTTTGTCTTGTTGTAATGAAACACTGCTGTCAATGATAATCAAATCCTGATTGTGACTTTCTGTGTATGAACACTGTATTTCTCTATATAAAAATGTCTCTACTCATTAAAACTGGGGTGTTGTGATGTAATTTCTTCATCTGTGTGTGTTGACAAAGCTACATGAGGAAACACAAGAATACATTACATCCTACTGTGCTGACTGTGTATTCTTCTACTGCATGAAGCTTTGTCTCAACCCACATCACCTTCAGTGTCTCTAGTTTCTTTGTCATTCTGCTTCAGAAGCAGGGGTTACATGTTAACACCCCCCTTCTTCTCTTTCTCTTTCCCCAACTCTGTCCCGCCGTCTGCAGAGACCTGCGCCGTGAACAATGGCGGCTGCGACAGGACATGCAAAGACACGGCCACTGGGGTGCGCTGCAGCTGCCCCGTGGGATTCACCCTGCAGCCAGACGGCAAAACCTGCAAAGGTCAGTAAATACATGAAGGTGTGGGACTATACAGCATTTGTATGAGGCCTGCAAGGCTGCTGTAAGGGTCAGTGGTGGACGGCTGCCGTTCACTGAGCACTCTGTGTACACACCTGAGCCTGCTATGACTGGTATCTGAGTGATCCAGAGCCAAACCCAACCCTGCCATCCGCTTCACTTCCAACTACGCAGAGCTCCGGTCGCGGTCACTGCCACTGCCACTGCCGTCTGCCTGTTGTTGTTGATTTTGCCACTGAGCATTTCTCCACTTCCGACAGCCCGCCAGTGACGTCAATGACGGTGGTCCAAAGAGAAGGCCGCCACAGCATGGGCCTAAACATCCTAAACGTATTATTGTAGCGCTTTGGCTTTCTTCTAAACAAACAGCCTCACTGAATGAGGCTGACCTGTTTGTTCAAACTGAGTCAAACACTGGTCTTTACAGGCAGAGGTGCTTTATTCTCGTCAAGGGGGGACAAGGCAGCAGTGATAGGGCTGTGAGTACGTGGATATATGGCCGATTTTAAAGTATGCTTTCACAGTCTGAAAACATATTTCATTGTTCATTGAGACACCTGACTGTTTTAAGACAGACTTTGTGAACCTATCCTTTAAGCAAATCAAAGTAAAAATGCTTTAATGTGTTTATATGACACTGATCTAAGATAATATATGCTTACTCATTGGCGTGTACTGTGAGTCATGTTTCTTGGGTGAGGAGGCCACATAGACGCTCCTCCTCTCTGTAAGGATGGAGAGATGCAGTGGTGGGGGCACAACTCTACATGTGACAGACATGGTCAAGGAGGCATTGGAGTCGCCATAGCAACGAGGAATGAGGTGCGTGTCATGTGACAGTGACATGACTCTTTGCATGTCAGAATCTGGACGCCTCGTGTGATGTGAGCGCCCTCTTCTAAATTGTATAATACTGTATGTGTGTGTTTTGTGCAGTGTGTGTGTTTGTGAATTGAGTGTCAGGCAGTTTGAGAATGTGGCATGTAGGTGTGTGAAATCCTGGAGCCGGAGCTGTCTCAGGCCTGGCAGGCAGACGTCGCTTCGGCAAACTTTGAGATGTTTGAACAGTGAGGCCCTCTCTCTCTCTCTCTCTCTCCTCTCTCTCTCTCTCTCTCTCTCTTCTCTCTCTCTCTCTCTCTCTCTCTCTCTCCTCTCCCTCTCTTCTCTCTCTCTCTCTCTCTCTCTCTCTCTCTCTTCTCTCACGCACACTCACACACACACACACACTCAGCTGCAGATGCAGAATACAGTAATCGACCGGTGAATGTACTCATCTACAAGACAAATCATCAGTTCCTAATTTGAAGAACAAGAATGCAACATAATTACCACG
Source organism: Morone saxatilis (assembly GCF_004916995.1). Classification (NCBI taxonomy): domain Eukaryota; kingdom Metazoa; phylum Chordata; class Actinopteri; family Moronidae; genus Morone; species Morone saxatilis. Next base: position 17,660,770 of record NW_023339652.1, read on the forward strand.
TTAAAACGCCTGCCTGCGCTGGCGATTTTGCATTTAGATTAACATATTAATGTTTGTACACCAGAAAACAACATAATTTTACAGTATGCACCAAAAAACAACTTTTTGGTTAGGCTTTGGGAAAGATTGTGGTTTGGGTTAAAATAAGTATTTAGTTAAAGTTAAGGGACCTACATTGTCATGGTTACAATAATAAACACTTGGTTAGCAAATAATGGTGGTCATAGTTAGAAGAAACCAGTGCTGACTAATGGCTGGAAATGAACAGCAACATTTAGTTGACTCATCCATCCATCCCGACCTCCTCCATACCGCAACCCAGTATCAAGCATTGCAACAAAGCGTGTAATACACACACTGGTCCACCGTAGCAGTGTCACTTTTTCAACACATGCTCAATCTGTGGTCAGGTTAGCAATACATTTGCAACGCCCGGTTACACTTCAAAAAAAGCTTACTGAGTTTGCAGTTTGGTTAGGTTTAGGCAACAAAACTATTGGGTTAAGTTTAGGAAAAGATCATGAGTTACATTACGTACCCTTAAGTCGACCTGACTTTTGGTTTCACATGGGACTCAGACAGCAGTCTTCTGGGTGAAAGTCCTGTGATGGTTTGACCCATCCATCCACATCATCTTCATCTCTGCATGGACTTTTTAGCTTTTTGTACTGCCACTTTATAAACACGTTTGCTTTTCACATCTTGTTTAGACAAAACCTGACTCTGACATGGTATCCCCTAGTGGATTGGCGGGTCTTTTACATGCTTTGGTGTGAGACTGGGCTGTTCTACTTGGACTTTGTCACTCCATAGCAAAGTCATCTGACTTCCTTTTTTGCTGCTGTCATAATTACTACTTGGGGCACTTGCTGACAGTACCTATTGAAAATGAAAAACCAATGTTCATGAGGCCAACCATTTGGCTCTAGCAGTTCTTCCCGTCTGCTAACAGGCATGTAACACTGCAGTTGCATGCTGGGAGAGCATCTCGTCCACTGCTCTGATGTCAAGTTCGAGCCCAGCAGCTTTTGCGAATACTTCCACTCTGTCTCCCCAGGTGATTTGTGGTCCTGACAGAACCCAGCATTTACAGCGGTGGAAAGATTAAAAGTTCCCTGTCTTTTTTTTTTTTTTTCAGGCTTGAGTTGAGTGGGGAAGATGGATAGGAGCACAGTCCAGCTGTGCCCCGCCTACATAATTTGGCTGTGGATCAGCCCCCTGGGCTTCATAAATCCCAGAGCGGGATCAGTGCTAAGGGGAGCTGAGAGACACAGAGCAGGCAGTGCACATCGATCAGTATCTATCATCCGGGCACCGAGCAGGAAAACAAACTTCTCTATACACACGCACACACATTGAGTGTGCTTGATGTCAGACACCGTGCAACATTACTGCTGCTACTACTACTATAATGAGCTAGACTTAAAGACTGTAACGTGAGAGGTTAAAGCCAGAAGTGTGGGTTTACTGCTCAACTCCATCTTTTTTAAATTACTAGAGTGTGCCAGTAATCAAACATCCATAGCCGCACAATGTGATGGATCCTGGGTGGAGCTGAGGAACAAGGAACAATTTAGTTGGATCCCTACAGTCATTTTCCTTGGACTCAAGATATGGGTGGCCACTGGTGGGACTGCCTTTTAAGATAGTTTCGCTTGGACATCCTCATTCAGTCTATTCCATTAATGCATTTTGTACTATTTGTTTTTATAGTATGTAGTATAGAACAGACAGAAAATGAGGGGAGTGAGAGAAGGGGGATGAAATGTAACGAAGATGCCAGTCAGACTTGAAAAAGGTTGAAAAAAAGTTGCAGTAACAAGGTCATCGAACATAGACCACCAACATTTTCCTATCCATCAATTTTCTAAACTGCTTTTGTTGTTTAGGGTGGAGCCTATCCCAGCATGAAAAGGGAAAAAATGCAGCATCCATCCAATAAAGTGTATCGTATGGTATTGTATGCCAGTGTGTTCAAACACTGTAAGGTGAGCTTACTGAGCCAACTTACTGCCCCTGAGGTCCAGGTATCAACTATATATGACCATTTTCATCAGCTTCCACTGTGTCGGTGTATTAACTCTGGTTGTCCATTTTAGTAATTTGTTGGAGTGACTTTGTGCTTTATTCCTTTCTTATTGACAGGGCCTTAACAGCATTCAGTAAATTCTAAGTCCTCCCTGTAACCTTAGCAACAGCACGCACGGGTTGCAGTGGCTGTCCGAGAATTAGCTAATCAGTATCTCCTGCTTAAGCCCATATGTGCGTGTATATGTGTGTGTATGTGGGTTGTGTCGACTCCGGTGGCACATGTAATCACAGTCGTGTTAGCAGTGTATTGTAGTGCTCAGACTGGAGTATAATTGCCTGCATTTAGCAGTTTACCGAACATGGTAGTTAGCGGCAAGATAAGTGCCACGCTGTGAGGTGGTCTCATCTAATGTGCCACTAAATTGCTCGATCGAGACAAGACAGCTCTCTCTCCACCTTTCTCTCTCCGTCTGCATCTAGCTCGCTTTAAAGCCAAGGGGATGTGCCCTGTCGTGCCTGTCTATCATAATCATTTCAATATAAACTATGTAGGGCATGTTTAAAACCCACCAGTCCGTTAAACGCCCTTTCATCTGCGCTGACAGACGAGGCGGTTCAGCCTCTCACGATGACAGACACGCCAACCCGAGGAGGTGTTTCATCACGGGGCTCTCGTGCCGACAACTGGGTGAGAGAGAGAGACTGAGGGAGAGAGATAGATGGAGAGGGAGAGAGGGGAAGATTTTTTTTTTTGAACAGTTTCCAGATGTTTGATTAGAAGGTGCACACTGGAGGTTGGATGAGTTACTGTGCGTGTGTGTGTGGTTTCTGTGGGTTAATTAACACACATATAGGTTGCATGTTAGTCTGTATTATGTGCACATACAAGCTCATTGGAGGTTAGATGTGTGTGTGTGTGTG
>NW_023339652.1:17663821-17687477 GCF_004916995.1 Morone saxatilis
ACAGGCAAGAAACCTGGCAACGATACCACACCTTGCACCGGCACAGACCGAGGCCCGACAGCATCATCACCACCAAATAGAACACCGCTTTATCACGCAGACGCTTCTTCCCTGCCACAGTCATGAGCACTTTGTTTTGCCACGAACACAAAACTGAACTACACTGTCCTCCGGGGCCTGTGCACATCATACCTCTGCCAACTCCACCTGCCCTCCTCACACTCAAACTTTGCACGTACTCCCAATATAATACGTGCTCATATCTATGTTGTCTCCGGGCCTGTGCACATACTCCGCAAATCCCACTGCCAACTGAATAGCATGTTGCAATTCCACGCAGATGCAAATTTACCACCTCCTTAACGGGTTTCCGTTCGCACATCTAATTAATTCGTATCATGGTTTCTATAGACTACGATTATGTCTTCCTTGTGTGTGTCCTCTCTTCACCACCCTTACTTGACTCGTCTGAGCCACACCACACCGCACATGATTCGCTAATGTGTGCAGACCTCAAATGGGCACAATGGAAGTTCGTTAAATCGTTGAATCTTGGAAAAATTGTTGCGTGTCCAGTACTGCAGGCAGCAGCAGATAAAGCCAGTCTGTCAGGAAGAGGTTTGAAGAATGTCCTGGCGTAGAATTGTGTCGACGTAGTCAGAGGAGGACACACAGCTCTTGGCAAAGCGATGGAAACTATCGATCGAAGGCCGGAGTGAGAATAATGTGATCGGTCTAGAGTAAATGTCAGAGATGGATCCGCAGGAGACAGCTGGTGTGTGTGTGTGTGTGTGGTGTGGTGTGTTGTGTGTGGTGGGTAGAGAACACCACCACGGGCAGTAGTGTGCAAGCCTTTTGTAGTTGAAAGTGACAATATTGCTCCTCTCTCACAGAGGCGCAGACAGAGATGGAAAGAGTTGGTGTTTGGTGGAGGGAAACATTGGAGTGAGAGACATAACATCACCTCTGTGTGTGTGGTGTGTGTTGTGTGTTGTGTGTGTGGAAGGCTACCTTATCTTGGTTTGTGGATGTTCGGAAATTAAACAGAACAAATCTCATAGTGAATTCAACCTTTTTTTTGCTTCTCAGTGCTTCCATGTGCAGTCTTGATTGTCGAAGCCGTTAATTAGGAGGCGTGCCTCGATTAACAACAGCAACTGCAGCCGGCAAGATGGCTTTGGCCAGCCCCAGATGTTTGTACAGGATGGATTATCAGTCAAGGTGCCCATTCATGTGAACACAGAATGTATTCATAATTTTATTCTTCCCACTGCTTACGCTATTATACAGACAAAGGCATTCCTACATTTTTAGCCATGCTAGGGGCATGGAGGTTCTCTATGAATGTCAAGATTGGTTGGTCCACCACTTCGGTCCAGACTAAAGAAATCTACTAAAAAACTATAATTTAACTTAATTTCATATTTTCAAGGTGCACAGAGGTAAAATCCTAATGACCTTGGTGATGATCTAGCACCACCAAGTCAAAGTTACTTATCCTTACTTGATATAAGACTAAGTGTGAACCTACCGTAGTGTCACCCATTGGTTTGTGGAGTACTTTTTGAATCCTCGAGTTTGGCATTATGGCTGTCGCCATATCAGTTTTTTGGAGCCAATAGTGTTACTCTAAGTTGAGCTGCAATCATTGGCGGTTGTTTGTTTCAACTTGTCCATAGCAGAAAACAATGGCGATTTGCTACATCACACGTATTTTTGTATTACAGCTAAACAGTACACTAAAATATGTTTGTGAAAAATTTTTAGGTGAGAGATAGTCAACGCAGAATCTTCAATTCATATCTGATCAGCACTGCCTAGTTTGACAGTGTGATCTGAGTTTGGTGCGTTGAGCTGAACAGACTCACTAAGAATGACTTTTCAACCACAAGGTAGCCACGCCCTAAAGCATACCCTGCTTTATTATCTATTTTACTCTCAATGGGACCATCATTTACTAAATGAACATCATACTGTATGGAAGAAGACTGGAACTAGAGATTGAAACCATAAACTCATTAGGAAATGGTTTATTGAGCTAATAAATCGAGTTAGAAGTCAACTTATTTTCTCATAAGACGCAATATTGCATGTGATGCAATTGCAAATATAAGCATGTTAACACAAAGAATTAAGACAATAGCAGTGGTGAACATTGATGTAAATACTGATGCTGTTCAATCTTTACAAAAAATGCTTTGATTTAGGTTGCCACAGACCGTTATTCTGACAGCACCGATTAGCCAATTTTTAGATTTACTTTACCATGACTGCTAAAGATCAAAATCTAAAAGCTTTTCTGTACAATGAGCATTACACCCTCATTGAGCCAATTGCGTGCCTGTAAATTCTTCATTACTATTTTTCTTTACTATGGCTACACTTCCTCCAAGATGAACCATGAGTCAAGAATATTGCCTAACAGCTAGAGTAATTAGGGCTCAGAAGAGTCAAAGGGCACCTCTAATAATGTTTAAGGCAAGAAAATAAATTGCTGTACTGTACCAGTTCTGAATAAATGGTAGATGAAACACACATGTCATGCCACCCTCCATTCTCCCTTCGCCCACTCTCCCAACTCGCCTTTATCTGTCCTCTCTCTGTTCTCTCCAAACTTTATCATTTCAAGATGTTCCGAGGCTTAATGTATTTATTTAAGCTCAAAGCTTATTTAAGCTCCATTAAAGGTAATTATATACCCGGTTATAAGGCTCAACCATTCCCAGAGTGGCCATTAAGTGTGGGTAGATGCGATGGTTCTGCCAGTGTTTGTGGCTGCCAGAATAATTATGAAGCTGTGTCTGTCTGTGTTGGGTAGAGCCGGGGTGGTATCCACCACCAGGCATTACAGCGGAGACGTCGAGGGCAGAGGGGGAATGCTGTGGAATGGTGTTTGTCTGCGTGTGTGTCTGCGTGTGTATATGTCTTACTTGCCAACACGCCTGATTGGAGAATCCAGATTTTCTCACTCCTGAAGCTTTCTTTCCAGTTTCTGTGCCATATGTTTGTTAACTGATTCATTCAGAATTTATCAGATGCAGGAAAAGATCAACCTAAAATGTCCCAGTCTTGAAAATCTCTTCACTTTTGTAGTCTCAGGGTTGGCAAGTGTACAGTGTGTGTAACCTGAGGGAGAAAGGCAGCCATCCCTCCTGCTGTCTCACAGATAGAGATCATTCCTACAAGCTACTGTGAAGTTGCCATTGATTGATCTGAATCCTTTGAGGCAGCCGGCACTGCATGTTAGACATGAGACAATAGAGATTAACACTTACAATCTTCAAAATAAGAGAGTAAGACAAGAAGAAGAGAAATCAAAAGAGCAAAACTTTTGAAAGTCAATTGACTAGCAGTGTAGAGCAAAGAGATATTGAAAGGGGCTAATCAATATAAATGCTTCTCTCCTGGTCTGACATCACGTTTTGGGATGTTAGACAGACACTTCAGTGCACTTGAACGCCTTACCTGTCCCACTCTCCTTAAAAAAAACCCAGACCCTCATTCTCCTCCCACCAGCCATGGGGAAATCCGTTTTAGCCAAGCCAGGTGGAGGGACAATCCCTTTAAAAGGCTGCTGACAGGGCACAGTGGGACATACGCTTTACTACATTTTTACCGCGGCGCAGCCAGCTCGTTGTGGATTCCTGTCTCGGCTCCATATTTAGATGAAGAGTTCATTCAGCAGAAGCTCCGTGAGGATACAGAGTGAGAGGATCAGGCCAGGGAGGCCTGAGTCTACCCTGATGGAAAAACACGGTGGCTGAGTTTGGTGGCTGTTTTATAAGGGCTCCTATCACGCTACACTGAGGGCCATTTGAGAGTGCATGCTGACTGGACCTCTCTGTGCTCTCACCACCTTCTCTTGACCCTGTTAATAGCTGGGTCAGAATTGATCAAGCTACACACTAATAGTTTATATGTGTGCAGTGTTAGTATAGCCTAGCAAGCCAGCCACAATTTTCTCTTCACTCACTGTGGCCTACCACCTACCAGCACTTGATAAGCACTTGCTTAGGAAAGGCATTATTTCAATGATGCCTTATAATATATCACTGAAGTGCTCTACTTTAGTGTGACATCACAACTACATCAATCCATCAAGATCACATAGCAAAAACTGAGCTCTTAAAATTTAGGCTTTGGTAACGTTAGTATGCAAATGTCATAGATCAAAATATTGGAGTCCAGCGGTTCTAGTGTAACCTGACTGCACTAGATGGTTTGTTAAACAGAACCATATGGGAAGTCAGGATGCTGATTGGTCCGAACCACTTTGGACAGAACCACATAGCTAGAAGCCTGGCAAGATGGGTTCTCTGGTGATCTCATGATCTTGATGATCCAGTTGCTTAACAAGGTTAGGTCAATGTAATGACCCCAAAGAGTCCAATCATAGCTTGACATGTAACTAGGCGCAGACCTGTCAAGGTTGTTTTTCTTCGAATAAGACACTGCTTGGCAACAACATGAGCCAAAAAAGTTTTCTCGCTTTCTGTTTTTTTTTTACAAATATAAAACCACCAAGGGTAAAGAATTCATTATATATATAGTAGGGGTGTAACGATTCATCTATTACATCGATGTATCGATTTAAAGGATCAAAATTTTAATAAATGAAAAGTAATGTTGGTGCTTCTGGGTGGAACTGTGAAACAGAGGAAAGGTCACCATCATTTTGTTTTTTCTTTTTTAGGCTTTACCGAACACAAGACATGTAACATTAAAACGTTCTCCCTTCTTTCACCCACGTCTTTCTCCCTCTCGTCTAATTTTTACTTTTGTTTCCCACCCCAATTTTCCTCCACCTTTTTCTCTGTCTTGTCTCCTCTACCTACATCCTCTCCCTTTCTCTTTTCTTTTCTCCCCTTCTCTCCTCCCCTCTGTTTCTCTGTGGTGTCTTGCTCGATTTATTCCCCAGCTCAAGGGTTTATGTGTTAATCCCTCACAGTTTTCATCACTTAGAGCACCAATCAAAAAGGGCTTAGCCTGTGTAATCTGCCAGACTATTGTCCCCTCTCTCCACTCCTCCTCCTCCACCTTTACCTCCTCCATCAAACTTTTTCCAGCCTGATCTCCTACTTGCCCTTCTCCACATCTAGAAACAGTTTTTACAGCAGCAAATGGAGGGGGCTGCACTTGCTATCAATGAGAGATAAGGAGAACCAAAATGTATTCATTTGAAAAACTCACAGATTATTAAAAAAGTTAAAGACCTGACTTTGCCGTCTGGGTTCATCCGAGGGCACTGTCGGCTGCATGAGGCGAGGGACTGAGGTTGGATGGTTGGGGTTTGTGAAACCAGATCTGCCAGCAGGTTTGTGGTTGGCACGGAACATGCTGCCTCTGGGGCGATTGCATTCACCTTATTATTATTTTAGAATCCGTTTCTGGAGTGCTGCACCACACCTGCAGTAGAGCTCAGGTATCCAGGTTTTATTCCACACGGATTTAGCAGACACTTTCTCCCGTGGACCACAGGCCTGTTTGTTTGTTTGACTATGGGGCCAACATGAATGCTGTTAGCAGCATCTTAACAACTTCTCACACAGCATTTTATTATGATTGCTGAATGCCAGTTTTAGAGTTATCATTTTCACTTGGGTTGTATATTCATTTGCAGGTTTATATGCAAAACATGTTTTAATCAAACAAATTAGGTATGAATAAGGCTGTAAGCAAGGCCACAGAGATCGTCTCTCTTGGCAAGATCAAGAAATTAGTTTGAGACCCAAATATAGAAGATGCAATTTTAATGATATGCTTAACAGAAAATTGTAGTATATGACTGCAAACTAGATAGTATAAGTATGTTTTGCAAGATAGGAATTGCTTTTGTGTTCACAAGTGCTGTGACAGTACCGTAACAAGGTTAATGATGTTACTATGAGTATATCAGAATGAAAATGAATTAATTACGTTTTGCAGATACATTTAGTATCTATATTGTGTGACTTTGCAGATATGTTTATTAAAAACATAACCATAACCCCAACCCAGTAAGACAGGTGGCATTATGTTTCTAAACCCATTTGCTGTTGCAAATTAGTAGTATACAAAGGCAAAAAAGACAGAGATGTCAGTGTTTCCTCCACGCATCCTTTTTGTTGCCTTTTTTCTTTTGTTCTTAAGCTCCTGAAACCACAAAAACAGATGTCTGGTTTCTCATCATGCACCCAAAGTAGAACTAAATTCAAAGCTAGGCTGAAAAAAACTGGATGTGAATATTGTATAGTCTGTCAACTATATTTTCCAGTGAAGTTCTGGATTCAAAGGTGGAGGGAGATATAAAGACGTGACCATCACCCCTTTTATTGGCCATCACCCACTCTGCAAAAGGAAGGGGCATTAATAGACTAGTCTCTGTCTCTCCTCCCTCTCTCCCAGCAGCTCCATTAGTTCCAGGTAACTAACATATCATGGGATGAGACAGTTGGATCCCTATGAACCAGAGGGCTAAACCTTCAAAGACTTATCCACGCCGCCTGCTGGAGCCCTGTTAAACAGGCATAACACTAAATGTACCATTCCAGTACACACAAATGGAAAATTCAATAAAAATATAAAAGGACAGAAACAGAAATTAAAATATAATAACAATAAAAGTTGATGAATAGCATCAGTAAAGTCAGCATGTTAAACCACAGCAGAAGGAAGGACAGCAGAATGAACTGTTTTGTGCCCACCTGTTGTGCTGTGCTGGGACAGTGTGTCTTTGTGTTTGTGTGGCTGAGGCTGATTTAGCAGGGATTGCCCATTGTTCCAATGACCCATTGATCGAAAAAATGTCCCCTTTGACCGAAAGCCATATTGTCCGATGATGGACGTGCAAGAAAGGACAAAGTCAAGTGACTTTCATCATCATGATAACAATAATAAACACATGGATAACATTGTGAAACGGTTTGGTTAGACTAAGGCATCAAAACTACTTTGTTAGGTTTAGGAAAAGATTATGGTTTGGGTTCAAATAAGGGTTAGGGTTAGGGTTACATCACCTAGTTACATCATCTAATTTCGTAACAACTAGCCTTTGGAGCAACGGGTGTTTGCTTTCAGAATAACAGGCGGCCGAACGAATGTGCTTTGGGTCCAATTGGACATTTTACGGACGATTAGGGTTTTAAATAATGAGCCGCCACAAACAATGGCATTGCACCCACCGAGCTCCCTTTCCAGCACACTGGTATTGTGGTTTAAAATAAGGTGGAAACTTGATGACAGTCTTTCAACGCTGCCAACTCTATTTGCCTATGGAAGCACAAAAATAAAGAGCATAAGAAAAACAATCCCTCCATCCACCATATCTGAGACTCTAATGTCAATACAGACCTTTTCACCAATCTTTGAATAGATTTTAAGCTTGGACCGGAGAAGGGTTCTCTTCTGTGTTGTTTAGTTTGTGTGCCTGATGCATATTTACAGTAATAATGGTGGCGTTTTTGTGTCTTTGTGTATCCTCATATACTGGTAAGACAGTTGTGTGTTAGAGTGGTGCAGTGTTACTGTTATGTTCTAGATTATGCAACCATTTGAACATGGACTGCATGCGCTCTACCACATTGGCTGCTGTTCAGGTGGACTCAGGAGAACATACTTTCTGTTTTTCATTCTTTTATTTTCTTCACCCAGACATTGACGAATGCCAGGAGAACAACGGAGGCTGCGATCACTTCTGCCGGAACACGGTGGGCTCATTCGAATGCAGCTGCCAGAAGGGCCACAAACTGCTCACTGATGAACGGACATGCCAAGGTCAGTGACTGACAGTTGCCGATTGCCCAGACTGTCAATGTGTCATCAGTGCTGGTATCAGGCTCAGGGTGTCATCCATGAGTCAAGTCAAAATTGATTTTGTATTGTTTTTGTGTTGATAGTACACATATTAATACCTAATGTAACACTAGTATTATTTTAAAACATTAAAAGTCTCTGCTTCTCTTACAATGAGCTACAGTTATTGATAGTGTGAGAAATTTAAGCAGGGACAGCCTCCCTTGTGTGAGGTTTTGGTTGGCTGCCTAGCCAATCACTCATGATTCCCATTGTTTTATTGGTTTAGGATGCCGTCTTCTGTGTCTTTTCAAACCCATTGACCCATTAATGTGTGAATGGGAAACTGAGCCCCAGAGCAAGTTGGCCTCTTTGTTGGAGTCAGATGAGAAAATCTATATCAATTTGATCTCTCGATTAGTCCAGGGATACACTAGGTCCTGCAGGACATTAGTCTAGAGAAATTATACACTTTCAATCAGGTCCAGTGCTTGCATGTTGTCCCGGTGGACCCACTGGAGTAACAGAGAAGAAATTTGTATTGATCATCTCATCTGACTCTGTTGAAGATGGCAAACAAGTATATTTCCACAAATGTCGAACTGTTTCTCTAAACTCCAGCTGCTGTAGTGTGACAATAAATACATTGCTGAGATGCAAAAATAAGAAAAAGTCAAGCATCTTTCCCCAGTCTGTAATCTGCAGTTTGTTGCAGCAGGGTAGCTGGGTGTGTAGTGTACATGCAGAAACCTCCTTATGATCAGCGATTATGTTTGTACGACCAAAGGCAGATTCTTGGTTACAAGTTGCAGCAAGCGAGACGGGAGACAAACACAAAATGATTTTATTAACAACAAATCCCTGAGGTGCTTCTGTCCCAGGCCCAAAACCACCAAACAGTGTGTACACATGTGTGTATGTGTCGGATTAACTGTGCATCATCGGCGGCGCGTTTGGAGTCTTTAATAATGTGGTGTTGAGTGTTGTCAGCCACATCACAGCGTCGGTGCCTATTTCTGACACACCTTTGCCACCGTTCCATGCCAGCCAGTAGCTGCTAGGTTTATCCCATCCACTGACATCTGGACTGTTCAGCTTCAACTTGACCTTAAAATGAAATGTAATGTTTAATTTGTCAGCTTTTTCTGTGCCAGTGAGCCTTTCCAGAGAAAATAGCTCCCGGTGATACACTACATGCCAGTGTGGAAGCATTCGCCAGAACTGGCTAAGAAACCAAAGCAAAGAAGATTAATCGTTTGCCATAGTTGCATAAGCAATTCCCACAAATTATTCCCTCTATTCTAAATGTTTAGAAAGGCAGAGAGATAGAGAGAATGTTGTTAGTTAGAGAAACGTCAGCAATCACTGTCAAAACACCTCATCATGACGGAGGGTGTGTCTCACAGAAAAACACATCAGCCAAACCAGAAACCAACATTTGTTTTATATATGTTCCTTTTACATTAAACAGCTCTAGACAACTCCTGTGTGCCCGGCTCAGTTTATGTAAACTCTGCTTGTGGGCTCGCTCAAAACAGGCAAGCTATTCCTAAGTCCCTGCATGGACAGTTGCCTGGAATATTTACCGAGCCAACATCCAGGCCTTAACAACTTCCTCCACATGACAAACTCCATTATAGCATGTCGTATTTTTAGCCCCTGTAAAGCCCCGTGGAACAGCCTGAAATAAACCAGGTGAACTTAAAAGGCTGGCCTCCATTCCTGATAAGTTAATAATATTTGGTGCTGGACAAGTATACATAAACACATGTGCGAGCAGGCGTGCACACTCACATAGACGCTGACGTAACGGTGAGTGTGAGCCATCTCAGCCTCAGTCCAGTGGAGTTTTTCCTGGATTGGTTTATTAGAATGAGCTCTTGTCCTAGTTTAGTGTGGAACGCATGTATTTGTTTACTATAATGTCCACTTTGATTAATAGGACGGCCTTTTCGGACCTTGGTGAGCAGCCTGTGTCCATAAATGAGTCATTGAGATTGCAATGTCTGTAAACCACTCATCCCGCTGACCTTTGCTTCCGCTGACGCAGCGGGACAAAAACTCTCAATAGACTGATTTAAACCATGACTGAACCAGTTCATCATTCCATTAATGTGTGTCCACCATCAACAGGACGTCAGCACATTTGCATGAATCAATCTGCAAAACATGTCAAAATTGACACAGTTTTGTATTTGTCAGTTTGGTTAAATTGGTCAAAACAACAAGCATGAGCAGCCATTGGTGCAAATATTTGGGACTGGGATGTCTACATGACTATAAGTCAATTTCTTTGTAGTGTAATGCCAATTCTGAACTGACAAATACCCCCCATATTATAAACAACACTAAAACTAATACTAATACTAAACATTTTTGAACAATGAAAACTGAACTGGATTAATAAAATCAAATCAATAAAGGAATATCTTATCTTATCTTATAAGCAAAGCCACCCTGGAAATGAACTGAAACTATACAGTGTAAACAGTGAAGCAACATTTCTATTTCTCACAGTATATATTGTTACACCATTCAACCAAATTAAAGCCAGGGCACAAGTACTTTAAACTTGCACTGCAGCATTCTAGTTTTGCAGAGGAAACAGAAAAAGAAGAATGGTCAAAGGTATCCTGACATTTAGTCCCTAGTATGGGTCAAGCTCCAGAAATGCTGGAGCTTACATTTCCAACAATGCAAACAATAATATCTTTTTATTTGGCTTTTTCTGCATGGTAAACTCCCACGTTTGTTAAACTCTATATCCCCAGTTAGGCTGTCTGTCATACATTTGCAGTCATCATCAGGGTTATTTTAGCCACAGATGACATTATACAATAGTTTTCTCAGGATGACTTGTACTAACCATGATGGATAACCTGACATTTATGTTCTCTTTAAGACTTAGTTTTAAATGGCCTCTGGATGTGGGCTGCAACAACTATGAGTGAATGAACAATAACAGCAAATGAAGCCTAATTTTCTGTGTTTGTGATGATGATGATGATGATGATGATGCAGTGCATCTCTTTGGTCTCCCTCAGACATTGACGAGTGCTCCTTTGAGAGAACCTGCGACCACACCTGCATCAACTACCCAGGCAGCTTTGAGTGCTTGTGCAACAAGGGATACATCCTGTACGGCCTCACTCACTGCGGAGGTGAGAGTTCATCCCGCTGCATGAAACGTCAAACTGGCCCGGCAGTGGGTGTGACGTCTGTGTGACAGAGTAGATAAAATGTGTGTGTTTGTGTGTATGCATCTGAAAGGGAAACACTTTTCAGAGTGTGAAGGTGAGTGGTCATTAAGCGTCTGCAGACGGCCGCTGCTGAAAGCATTCTCACACCTCAGTCCCCCTGAATAATTCTGTGCCTGCATTTTTGTGTGGACACAGGATGAGTGTGTGTGCGTGCATGTGTGTTGGTTTGTATTTGTGTGTATTATGTGTGTGTGCTATCAAGCGCCTGTAGCACAGTCAACACAAACAGTTCTGACTGTTTCTCAGGAGCAGGATACGTGTATTAACAGATATATGCTGTATTTTCTCGATGTACTAATGATGTAAAGGTATGTGGAAACTAACAAACCTTTTTGGGTCCCCCATTAATGGATAGGCCTTCACAGCCTCTCATCTACAGAATAACATGTGCCTATAATCCAGATCTTTTGTCTGCTGCAATCTGCCCCCCTATCTAGTTTTCCCTTGTCTAATTAATAGTAAAAACAGAAGGACGTGTAACGCTCTCTGTGGTTGTGTCTCAGACATCGATGAGTGCAGCATCAGCAACGGGAGCTGTGAGTACGGCTGCATAAACACCCAGGGCAGCTACGAGTGTGTGTGTCCACCTGGACAGAAACTCCACTGGAACAAGAAAGATTGCATCGGTAAGCACCAACTCTCAACTGTGTGTGTGTGTGTCCAGGTTGTTGTCATGGTGATGTGACTCTGTGTGTTCCTCAGAGGCGGTGAAGTGTCTGCCCAATGGGAAGCCAGCGCCCCGAGCCCAGCTGACCTGCACCAAGAGCGGAGGGGCGGAGGTCTGCTCGCTCTCCTGCCCCTCCAACGCCCTCTTCCTCGCAGGTACACACACACACACACACACATTTTACATACGTGATTACAGCAGAACAATCTTAAGGAAAAAAGCAGTGAAGATAAAATGTATTGTGCTTTCCTGTTTTAAGTAAAATACAAAAAAAATACAACATTTGCCAGTTCCAGCTTTAGAACTTAGTGTTATCATTGTCTACTATGTTAAACATAACGTAAAGAGTGCTAGCTGCTTGGCTCCAGGGATGGCAATGTCTGTCTGTCAACTATTGAATGGATTGTCATGACGATCTGTACAGACATTCATGGTCCCCAGAGGAGGAATATTATTGACTTTGATGTCCCTGACTTAACCTCTAGTGCCATGTTTTTACTTATTCAGTAAAATATTTCTAGAATAGCCCTAGATTCTTAGTCTTGCCATACATGTAGTACATTTGTATGTAATGTGCAAAAAATGCACCTATTAAAAGTAAATAAAATAGTTCTGCTTAGAGCCCAAAGTTCAAGATTTAAATGTTATTTAAAAATTTTCTCTCATCTTAGAATTTTTTTTTTGTTTCTTATTTTTGTATATATAAATCTATTAATATATAGGCTCATTAGGCATGGCACCGAGGCGCCCCTACGTGGGAAGTTGCAACATTTTACAGACTTCAGAAGCCCGTCTTCCACCTAAAATGTACTTATATCTTCTGCACTAAGCAACTAATTGCCAGTTGCACTACCCAGAGTTCCAGGTGACATCTTGAAGTTGCTGGTTCTGTTAAACCTGTAGTTAAGGAACCATCAAGTCCATCAGTCAAGGAATTTCTAGTCTTATCTGTCTAAATGGAGTTAAACTGCATTCATAATGATTCAAAAAAGGTCTTAAAAAGTCTTAAATGTAACATGTTGTAACCTGCCTTTATCCATTTAACTTTCTTTCAACAGAAATATCCTGCAAAAGAAGAATAAAATGTAATTTAAAGATTGAGCCTTTAGGTCGAAGACCCCGCCAATGAAGTTCATTCTGTATTCTCTGTGAGCTCTGTACTGTCTGTAGCTGTCACTCTGCACACGTTGCTGCCCTCTGGTGGTGACAGCTGGCAGTCACAGCTTCCTGTACCATCCTTTCCTCTGGATGCGACTGAGCTCAATGAAGCCACTCGTGCTCTTTATTGCTATGTTTGTTGACTCCTCGGGGGGCTCTCCACTCAGACTGACGTGTTTTTCACTCTGCGAGGTTTTCTTGGCTCAACCCGTCCCAGCACTTTGGCTGGCACCCCATCCTCTCCTCCTGCGATAGTACTTAACACACATCTGTAAATCGATTACATTCTTTGATCACGCCACTTTTTCCATAGCGTGGCCCTCGCTCCGTTTAACTTGGCGGCCATCGTGTGAGAATGATGGATAGCTCTCAGGCATGAGGTGAAATATTTGTTTTTCTGTCTTTTTGGAGTGCGTCTTAATTTTAGGGGGAGGGAGCCATGTAAATTCCTGTGGCTGAATGCAGCCCAGGCTCTTATTTAATCATCCCGCTTTTATGACCTCTGAAGGCTTCACCCCTCATTTCTTACTTGAAATGCGTCTTTGTGTGTGCATGTGTATCAAGATAGAGAGACAGGGTCCATAGATCTTTCATTCAGGCTTTCATTTCTCAGTCGTGGGTTTAAGGTCACATGGCAGCAGAGTTTCCTCTGGGCTGCCTTCAACTTCTCTCGTTTCTGAA
The DNA here is from genome assembly GCF_004916995.1 of Morone saxatilis. Classification (NCBI taxonomy): domain Eukaryota; kingdom Metazoa; phylum Chordata; class Actinopteri; family Moronidae; genus Morone; species Morone saxatilis. The sequence continues at coordinate 17,677,358 of NW_023339652.1, forward strand.
TACAGAACAGCAAGGTCATACAACGTTTATAAAATTCTTTTCAATCCTCTGAAACTGTGGCATAGCATAGCCAAGTGAAACATACACGCTTCCATACCCATACACTCTCAGCCTCCCTAACCTCTCATCATCATGTCTGATTTCTATTTCCTCACTGTAGTCTAATGTGTGTGTGTGTGTGTGTGTGTGTGTGTGTTACAGACTCGGAGAACAGCTACACACTGAGCTGTGGAGTGCCCGTCCAGCCTGGTAAAGCTCCTCAGAAGAGGAATGCCACCGCTGCCTTACCCACCTGTGCCGGTACAGTAGGCCAAGCATCAAGCATGATGGGAAATGTGGTATTTAAGAGCATGTTAATAAGAAATGTCATAGAACAAATTAGATTTTACAGCTGCAATCTGTATGTATTCAGCAGTTGATTTACTCAGACAGCAGCTTATTAGGCTGTCAGGTCCTGGACTGATCCGGGTACTGCCCTCTAGACGCGCACTGCCAGCAAAGGAGAGCTCATAGGTGTAATCCAGTTCTCTGTGAGATCACTAAGCTCAGTAAAGAAATAATAACATGATGATGTTGATAATTGTTAAAAATATTCATGTTGGCCAACTCCACCTGAGAAAAAGTTATTATTACTCAAAATGTTACTCATGAAATGATGATATAAATCGACAGCCGGCAGGAAGAAATGTAAACCACTACATCAACATTGCAAAGGAAAAACTCAAAAAACAGGGTTCCTTTAGCATTCATTTCCCATTACTTTCAGTAGTGTATAATAAGGGAACAGACTGACAGCAGAAACGATTCTCTACTAGCTTATTCTGGAGCCTTTGCAAATATAAGTGGAATTTGGGAGCAGTTGCGTGAACATGTCCTGCTGTCAGGTTAAAAGAGGCAGTTGCTAACATTGGAGGTGTGACTAAAGTGCGGTGCTTAATAGTAAATAGATTAAAAGACGGGGAGGGCAGAAAATGTCATCTTACATTCTAAAAAGTAGAAAAATGAACAAAGTTGCATACAAGTTGTCACAAATGTCCACTGATTGGATTGTACACTGTTTAATAGTCTTTTTTCTGCTGTGTATGAATAAAGACACTCTGGCCCCGCCCATCAAACAGAAGGCCAGGTTTAAGATCAAAGACGCCAAGTGTCACCTGAGGCCCCGCAACAAGGAGAAACACAGAGATTCATCCAAGCAGAACCTGCAAGGTAAAGAACTTCTGACGTTAAGAGTTTCACTGCATCAGCAACTTACACTAACTGAAAGAACGGCACATATCTTTAGTGCTTAATTATTACCCATTATGACTCTCCTTCTCCATCTCCTCCTCCTCATTTGTCACTTCTGCTTTGTCACCTGGAAGGAGGCCAGTTCCCCTGCACCGACAACTGCCAGGTCACTTTTGTCAACCTGAAGTGCGACTCGTCTAAGAAGCGCCGGCGGGGACGCAAATCTCCTTCAAAAGAGGTTTCCCACATCACAGCTGAGTTTGAGATGGAGATGAAGGAGGAAGAAGCCTCAGGTGAGATGTTCTTTCTCCACTATGAATGATATGAATTCTTACTGTATTGAATAGTATGTAGGGGTCTAGAACAGATGGCGGTTCAAGTTAAAAACAAACACAAAGTGTCTTGTGGTATCAAACCATATGCAAAATACAATATATACATAACAGAGACAAGAGACATAAGCAAAATTTGTATTTTTATTGGAGCATGTTTTTAAAAAAACACAATGTTTCTCCTTAGACTCGTGTAACGTGGACTGTGTGCGGGAGCGGATGAAGCAGAAGCTGCAGAATGCCATGCGGACGCTCAGGAAGTCCATCAACAAACAGCAGTTCTACATCCAGTTCTCCGGGACAGAGTACGAGGTGGCCCAAAAACCGTCCAGGGTACCCGAGGGCGCGGAGGCCTGCAGCACCGGACAAGTCCTCCGAGACGGAAAGTGTGGTAAGTAGAGTTTTACTAGCTGTCAGCTGGTGTCAGGATGCTGCTGTACTGTCGTAATGAGGAGAGTATTTCCTTTAAAGTGCTCACCTGTGTCGTCCTCCTCAGTGAGCTGTGCCATGGGGACGTTCTACAGCGGCGAGCAGGAGCAATGTGTCCAGTGTCCTTCCGGTACATACCAGGACACGGTGGGTCAGCTGTCTTGTGAACCATGTCCCAGCACTGAAGGACAGGGCATCGCTGGTGCCAAGAACGTGTCTCAGTGTGGAGGTAACTCACCATCTATTACCATTGTCATTTGGAGTCCTAAATGAAGAATGGCAGGCTGTTAGAGAACCTTAGTTATCTTCTGACTGTCAATCAACTTGGTTCCCTATTTTTTCTGCCAGAATTTCACTTTGCTGAAAACTTATATTATATTATTATATTATATATATTAAAATTTCTTCGGGGCAAAATTGCAGTAGTAGTGTTTCAAGTATGCAGTAAAAGAGTTGTCTCTATGTACAATATGCATGTGTAAATGTGGGGTTGGCACCACCTTGTGGCCATTAATGAAAACTGAATGTGAGTCACAGCCACAAGAGAGCACAACCAACCAGTGTTAGAGAGCTGTGATTAGAAAGATATTTACCAACTGATCCTTCTCTGAGAAGCACTCTTACATTGTGTACTTCATATAGAACTTCAAACAGTTTAGTCAAACAGTGTCTTAGTGACAGATACAGATACAGATACATTAAAAAGAGCAAATTGTCTTTTGTCCTTCCCTTAGGTCAGTGTCCAGCAGGTCATTCCTCTGCTGACGGCTTCCGTCCGTGCCAGCCCTGTTCGCTGGGCTCCTACCAGCCAGAACCCGGCCGAGTCCTCTGCTTCCCCTGCGGAGGAGGTCTCATGACTAAGTATGAAGGAGCTGTCTCCTTCAGGGACTGTGAGGCCAAAGGTGAGGCTTTGTGTCAGACAGTGTACATCTTTATATGTCTACTCACTACAGTAACGCTGGACCTCGGGCCAATAGCAAACACCTTTGTATTGTATTGGCACTAGGACTGGAGAATGACTAATGGTCATTCTCCCAGCTGTGCACAGATTATGAAAAAGAATCATTTGGGATCAAAATTAAAAAAATCTGCATAAACACAGATTTATATTATATATATATATACAAATTAATTTTTAATTGTTTTTTGCTAGGAACATCTGGCAGGCCAAATCCACCCTTATTGCCCTTTGGGCAGCCCTGTTCTATAGTTTGTGTACGTTCTCTGTGTAATTGGAGCTTTTTATCTGCCAATTCAAAACTGTGTATGTTAATGCTGGCATTTGCAATGAAACAAGCCATTTGTCAGCAGTTTCGTTGCTAATGCCGTCATAAAGGAGCATAAAGCATACAGGCTTTAGTGCTTTGCCTGGCTGCCTGTTTTGTAATGGAGGCATAAATAATAGTGCAGCTGTGTGATGTATTTGTAGATGGCCTGCTGTTTATCTTCATTCAGTTTATATTGCATATACACTGACTCCCTCCTGTTCTTCCTCAGTGCACTGTGCTCCAGGACATTACTACAACTCCAGTACCCACCGCTGTATCCGCTGCCCAGCAGGAACCTACCAGTCTGAGTTTGGGCAGAACTACTGCATCACCTGTCCAGGGAACACCACCACTGACTTTGATGGCGCCACCAACGTCTCCCACTGCAAAAGTAACATTCACATTTAGCTTCCTTCTGAAATATATATAACTGATCCAGAGAGATTGATAACGAATGGCAGACGAGTACAGGCTTCAGAGACAGTAGTAGGTTTTTCAGATATTGGCTCTGTTGTATTGAAATGAGTTTTAAGTGTTTCTATTATTTTGTCCTCAGATCAGCTGTGTGGAGGTGAGCTGGGAGAATACACAGGCTATATCGAGTCTCCCAACTACCCCGGGGATTACCCGTCCAATGTGGACTGTGTCTGGACCATTAACCCACCACACAAGAGGCGGATTCTCATCGTAGTGCCAGAGATCTTCCTCCCCATTGAGGATGAGTGTGGTGACGTGCTGGTCATGAGGAAGAGTGGTAAAAATACATTTTAAGTTTCCTTTTTTTACCAGAACAGCACTGATCAGACAGATTTATGATCTGTCTGTCGACAGCCTGCAGGTCACTGATTTAATATCAATATTCATATTATTGTATGACCAACATTACAGTAGAAACATTTATTAAAAACTCAAAATGTGTGTCAAAGTGGCTTTCACCTGGCTTTTAATGCATCATGGTTCGCTTAAATTCTTTCTTGTGTTGAAAGAAACCGAAACACAAGCTTACCGACTCATCTACTGATTCAGACTAAAGCAAATGAACTATAGCTTTGATAACATGTTTGTGCTCTTCCTCCAGCCCTTCCCACCTCCATCACCACCTATGAGACGTGTCAGACCTATGAGCGACCCATCGCCTTCACCTCTCGCTCTCGCAAGCTCTGGATTCAGTTCAAGTCCAACGAGGGCAACAGTGGCAAAGGCTTCCAAGTTCCATATGTCACCTACGATGGTGAGTTGAGTTAGATCTAATCTCACCTGCAGGCTGCCGTGAGTGAGTTAGTCTTTATTGAAAAGTTCCAAACTTCTTTGTGACTCACGTGATTATTTCTTTTCCATCATTTAACTGTTGTGCTCTAGAGGACTACCAGCAGCTGATAGAGGACATAGTGCGAGATGGCAGGCTCTACGCCTCCGAGAACCACCAGGAAATACTGAAGGTATGGAAGGATACAGAACATGACCGGCCTTATGGTCGTTGATTCTGAGGTAACGACATCTACTGTTGAAAAGGTTGGTCCGGTGGGATGACACTCATTGTCCGTGTGTCCTCCCTACAGGACAAGAAGCTGATAAAGGCCCTGTTTGACGTGCTGGCCCATCCCCAGAACTACTTCAGGTACACAGCACAGGAGTCCAAAGAGATGTTCCCTCGCTCCTTCATCAAGCTGCTGCGCTCCAAAGTCACCAGGTTCCTACGGCCGTACAAATAGACGGGGCCTCTCCAGTGTCCTGTTAAAGATCCTCGTCATCCTACGCCATTTTTTAATTCCAGCAACCTAAATGTAAACCCCCCCCCCATACATTGATGTACCTGTTCTATGACTAAACATCTTAATTTCCTGTATTTGTCACATGATACCTTTCCTCATCTTTGACCCCTTTAACTAGTAATCCATCATTAATCCTTCCCTCCATTGAGTGCAGCTTTTTCTATAAGGTTTGACCAATATGGGTTTTTGAAGGCCAGTATAGTGTATATTGTTTCTTTAAATTTAACCATTTTATACCAAACGTGTCATTTCATTGCATGTTTTACAGACTTCTTCTGTAGCTGTAGTCAGGGGTGGAATCTACTTCAAATCAGTAGTGGCCCTCAGTGACTGATAACAGATACAAGATGGTATACTGTTAGAACATTCATAATTTGGCCTTAATGGCTGCTTCCGGTGTTTCATCATTCATTTAAGCTTTACCCAGCAGTAATATGCTGTTATTCTGCATAAATAAATAGAGGCGTGAACCCATGTTGAGTATCCCTTTGGTATGTGTAAATCCTCTGCCTTTTAGCCTAAAAGCTAAAACTGAAGCTACGCTGGCAGTCACCAGCCAGCTGCATTTCTTTTTGTATTGTTTTTGAGGCTTTGTATGCCTTTAGATAGCACCAGTAGCGAGATGACAGGAAATTGGGGAAAGAGAGATGCGATAAGATCCCCAGCCAGACATTACAGTTGATGGTTGCCTTCTTAACCCCTAAGCCACAGGGCCCCCCAACAGCCAACAGCTTCACTGTGGGCAAGCCATTGATTATACATTTCTAAAGTCAGTTAAGTACATGGTATTTTAAAGCAGCCCCCCTATTTAGTAAAAGGCCAGTATCAGCAAACCAATATATATCGGTCAAACCCTATTTCTGCACACATACTTCTTACTCATACTTACTCTCCCAACCATTCCCAGATCTCTGCACCTTCATTAACACCTTTTGTTCTGCGATCTTCCTTCCTTTCCCTCCCTCCACCTCTCTCATTTTATTTTGCTCTGCTTTGTTTTTCCATGTCGTGGTTTTTGTTTTTGTAATATTTATACTGAACAAGTCAGAACTTGCAGAAGCCCACATCACAGATGTTTTAGATGCGACATACATACAGATGTGTATGACATTTATGTTTGTGTGGACATACACAGCATGATGTGTTAAGACGCATTGGCCCACACAGTGTACATGGATGTATACTGAATTCTTCATTGGCCCCCGAAGTGCACGAGACAGAGATGAGGAAAACAATTGGTGCACTTAAAGACACATTTTAACATGGAAAATGATTGGAAAGAAATGTTAAAGTGGGGAAATTGAAACCATTCCACTTCAGTGGGTGCTTTATCCATTGGAACACAGGGAAAGATTAAATGGGGTGAATCAGAAAGTCTATATTGTAATTTTTTTTAAATAATAAAAAAAGATATATAACAAGATGAGATAAACTACCTGCAAGTAACAGATTGTTACTTTAGAGAGAAATGTATGTGATGTAACTAATATTTGGAACTTTAATTGCACTTGAATTTTATATTTTAAACTGTAGGAAAAAAAGATCTAAGTTACGTATTTGTTACCTTTTTTTTGTGTTGTTTTGAAATGTGCCACATGTGGCGGTGATGAGAGAGAAAGACAGCTGTGTCTCCTGTTATTGCTCCCACTCTGTAGCTCGCAGTTGCCCCAAAAATCTCTCAGTTACAGTAGTTTCAAGCCCCATTCACAAACACACACCACGAGGAAACATTTAGGTCGAAGCTTCAGCATCTCAAAAGACTGTTAAACTAATGCGCACAGAGGAAAGACAGTGTAAGCAACCTGCCACCACCACTACAGTCTGTGTTTTCACTGCCCAGTCCTGCTTCATCCGTCCTATAGCTGCCAGAGAGAAGAAGCATCACCATAAAGGCTTCTTGTATGATGGCATTATACATACATACTGCTACAGTATATGCCTGTTTCTGAAACACTGCTTATCTGCATTCACCCAGATGCAACCTCTTTCCATTAAATAGTATAGTGTGTATACTATGCTTTTCTTTTATAACCCAACTAAATGTTTCTGTGTCATTCCCATTGGTAATAATATGTCTATGAAATCCTATATATTGAAGATGGCCTATATCTGCACAATGCGAGTGGAGTTGAAAGATGTCTGTTGCGACTGGAGTGTTGGTCTGGAGGTGAATGTAGTGGCAGGGACACAGTCGGAATAATGTCTGTGTGTCCGTAGCACTTGCAGCTTCAACTGTAAGAAAGTGAACTTTATCTGTGTGTTGTTGATAAAGAGGCAAGCTTTCCCTGACAGATTAGCATAATGCATATGTGATACTCCTTGGCGTTGAAGCTAAACTACTGTTAACAGTGGCATTTATGTGAAGAGAAAGCTTCTACTCTTTGTGCCGAGCACAACGAAGATAAGGGAGTGTCAGCTTATCAAAGCCCAGTGATTATAGATTTAAAAGACCAGGCTGGAGCTCTTGCATGTTTTAGCTCATTTACTACAAATCGTGTATACTGCTTAGTATTTTCCCGAATTAGATTTTAAGTTTACTTTTTCCCAGGCAGCAACTGGTTTCAGTTCATTTCAGAACACTCTGAAAATCAGTGTGCACAGACTCGCACAACTACTTTGGGAAAATCACATGAGAAGATTGATACCACTCATGTTTGTGCAGTACATATGTAGCTGTAGCCAGCAGCCTGTTAGCTTAGTTTAGCATAAATTAGCGAAAATGTGAATCAGCTAGCCTTGATCTGCCAACCAGCACCTCTAAAACTCATTGATTAACCTGTCATCTAAATTGCAAAACAAAAAATATTCACTTTCCACTGGATGTCGCACTAGAGCAGCAGCATCTTAGACCAAAACAATAAAACAATAACCAATGCTGCTTTGGTCGAAATAAATCCTTAATTCAGAGTTAGATATGGTTGCTAATGTTGGGGTCAAATGCAGCAATCAAAGTATGTTGTTGTTGTGTGTCTGACAGCATTATGGAGAGGATCTCTACAGAGATAGACCTTTTGTTTAATCAGAAACAGCTGGAATATCACTATCACTCTCCACCAGCCTCCATAAACAAAAACGGTAATTTTACCTTGCATACCATCGTAACATCATAACTTCATTCAAAGTGTTCCAACAATCACCAACTGGTTTGGTCCAAATAAATCCTTAACAGCAGTTTCAGTCTCTGCACACAGAGCAGTAAACAAACCAAACTTTTGTAAACAAACCACAGAGAGGCTGCGATAGCAACACAGGCAGAGTGTGACATTCTCTGCTCAGGACAGCATGACTCCACTATATCTTTACATAGCTAATAGTTGTTTGCTGCTATATTAATGTTTTAAACCTCATATATATAACCTTCAATTAGTTAACTTTAGAGGTGCTGTTAGGTGGATTTTGTTCCATATTCCAGAACAGACGACCAATACAAGTTATTAAAATGCTCACAGGATACCTAAAGAAAGTAAAGGCAACTTAATGTTCCCAGCGTTGGAATTTTCTAGTCTCTGCAAGTTGATTTTCATAGCGTACTGAAATGAAACCAATATGGCTCGAACGTAGGAAACCAATCACAAACGGTCATGCAGTCATGTTAAAAGCAATGTAATGGGCTGAAGCAGGCAAAACCACAAGTATGGCCCTGCATAGCACTGATCTGGCCACAGTTAAAAATAAGTTATTAAATAGTTGAGAGAACCAATAACGAAATGGGAAATTATTTTAAAAACATATTTTTACAGATATTGGCTGATAATCACCCCCTTAAAAACTGACTCTTTAACTGTCAGTGAGGTCACTGGATCATCAGATAATTTTCCAAAATAAGAGCATACTGTCATTAGGTATTGTTCCAGGCCTTCCTAAATAGCTGCCACACAGACCATGTTATGGTACGGCCTACTTCCTGTTTGAGGTGGGCACTGTTCAATATGAGTGTTATGAAAAAACAATATGAAATGCTCTAAAATTTATAATTGACTTATTTTTCCTAAGAATGTATTCTATTGTGAATGAGTGTGTGTGTGTGAGAGAGAGAGACACTGTAAGAATGAACGTGTGTGCAGTAAGTGTGAGTGTTTCTGTGTGTATCTGTGTGTATCTGTGTGTGTGTGTGTGTGTGTGTGTGTGTGTGGTGAGTTTTTGTGCTGGGTGCCTGTGATAGAGGAAGAGACTGGGTGTGTATGTTCTTTAGTCCAATTTGTAGAGGAATAATTTTAACGTTTGTGTTAGTTGGTTGTACCCAAAGAGAGAAACTGTAACGCAGTGTTGTGCCATTGTTTGGTCCATGAAACTCCAGTACTGAACAAATTAAATAAAACAGTAGCAGAAAACAGACTCAAGTTGTCTCTTTTGTGTGTCCATGTAGATCCTTCCCATCCACAGTGAAACAGGCAGAGAGGAGGCCTCGGAGCAGCTTCTATCTGCTCATTATATCTCTTATCTTTCCTCAGTTGTGGCTCTATGTGCCGCTGCACACAACTGGCCTGAAGTACGCTTCCGGAAAATTTAGCTGACACTGCTAATATTGCTGTTACCTTCAAGCGACACAATCTGTGCAGCAGATCTGGAAGCTACACCAGAAACACTCATCATCATCCACACATTCATATTCTCTTTATTTGTCTTACTTAGGAGCAGATGGGAGCTGAGATAACCCGTTTGATACGCTCTGCTGTCGGGATATCGGCACTCTTCCTGTGCACGCTCACCAACTTAAGTAAAGTGAGTTTTGAGGAGTTGATGAGTCATCCTGTTTGCTCACCTTTTCCTGTTACAGTTGCAGTAGATGATGACTGCTGCTTCAGTGGAAGGTTTGTGAAGCAAATCAAGTACCTGAGCTGTAACCACAGATTATACAGTCTATGTCTGTAACTCACTGATGGATTCACTCATAGGCTGCAGGTTCTCCACAAGGCGGAGCTGTTCAGTCATTGTCATTGTCATTTGTCCCAGTAGAAAGGCCGGACAGAGCAATTTGAGAACCCTTTAAGGTCCAGTGTGAAAATAGAAAATCCAGAAATGGAATATAATATTTATAGGTATGTTTTCATTAGTGTGTAATCACCTAAATATAGGAATCGTGTCGTTG
>NW_023339652.1:17687577-17690364 GCF_004916995.1 Morone saxatilis
GATCTAATGGAATATAATGTTCATAAGTATGTTTTCATTAGTGTATAATCACCTGAATATAAGAATCGTACCTTAGAATGAGCTACACAGAGTTTGCCAAGTTTCTACAGTAGCCCAGAATGGTCCTGTATAGGGCCTTTTGCGTTTTTTGCCAGTTTTGCAGCCACCGTAGTTTCTCCTACACACACAGCACGTTCTCATTCCCAGATTGTAAAATACAGATGCGAGTGGTGTTCAGTTAGTTTCAATCTGCAACTACGTATCTGCAACTACGCGCTAGATGCCACGAAATCCTAAACAATCAAGCTTGACCCTATGTGTCTAAGTGACTAATCGGGACAATTCTTTTTCAGATTGGTCCAGTATTGAGAAAGCCTGCTGCAGTTGGCCACAAAACAAAATTGGCTGCAAGTAATCCTTCGGCGACCTGCCTGTCTGCCTACCTACGTGCCTATCTCTGCGCACTCTGGGAGAGTGGCTGAGGAAGACCTGAAGGGAGGGGGGATTTTTTTTCGGTTGGATACTTCAAAATCTAGCTGTCTCTTGCTAGTTTCTCCAACGTTACTGACCCGAGCATCAAAGTGATACACATACAAATAGAGAACTTCATTAGATATTAGGAGACAATTAATCAATGATCGATTCATCTGCCGTTAAGAATTTGATCCTAGTGTCCTTTTACATTCTTCATTGATCTGATTTCTACTAAATTTGGTGACTTCACTTTACCACAAAAGAGGTGACATATTTTCTCCCATTGTCTCCTTCCAGTCTTCCTGGTGGTTAACAATCTGCATACTTGGAAATATCCAGCATTGTTTCCTCCTTTGGAAGATGCCATTTGCTCTTGTTTGTTCCTGTAATGTGTAAAAAAACAGCTCCCACAGAGCAATATCATCCATCACAGCATGACACCTACATTTGATTCGGTCTAAGTTTGTGTATGAGTGTTTGTTTCTTCGGGCCTGAGCAGAGTGTTTTTGTATCACTGCCACATTGCATGACATTCTCCTCCCTGTCATTCAGCTGACACCAGAGGAAAAGAAAGTCTGTTCCAGGAAATAAACATGGCACCTAACAAACTTCAGTGATGCATTCGTGTCCTCCTCTTTGTTGTGTCTTTTTTCAGGGCAGCAGTTCAGTTCAGTAGTGTGTGTTGTAAAGTTTGCATTAAGACATTCACAAAAGGGGGCACCTGGTAGCTCACCTGGTAGAGCCCCATGTACCAAGACTGAGTCCTCGCTGCAGCGGGTTTCAGTCCGACCGGTGGCCCTTTGCTGCAGGCTTCAGCTGTCACTATTGATTAAAACAAAAAATAAAGACATCCACAAAAGAATTAAACAAGCTTGCATTTGATTAATAATAATCAGTGTATTCAGTCACATGTAAATGGCCTATAACTCTGACTGTCTAATGATGGAGTTCACAGCCTGTTTAGAATACTACTGTAACTCCTCAGCTGCTTTGCTGTTGGTCATTAATCATATTTGACAGGCGGATCTGATATTTCCTACGTGATCATTCCAGGACGTCCAATCAGCAGTCAGCATCTGCAGGCAAATGCGACTGTGCCAGATGCTGAGATAACTCTCCTCCCTTTGCTATCTTGTTGCCTTCCCTTCCATCAGTTGCTCTGCTGAAAGTTCATTGGATATGAAGTGATAAAGACAGAACATGGGCTGATTGGGTGACAGAATTGTGACAAAACCACTACTGTTTGGTCCAATTAATCTGTTGCATATACAGTAGGCCTGAGTCTAATTCCATCACACACACCATTTTGCAATATAATAGCAAATAAAGCATGATTAAACAATGTATGATTATGTTCAGTCACCCACAGCACTTGTTTGACAGCTAATATAGTTTTAAAGTTACAAAATGAATGAAATGCAGAACAAAAAGTACAAGTACTGAATCAAATAATCTCCCTGCTGACATCAGGCCATCTGACTCTGTTGTGTCCTTTAAATCCAAACTTAAAACGCATCTTTTCACTTCAACTTTCAATTAATTATTTATTCTTTGATCACTTTGAGCTGTTACAATTATTCTTCTTGCAGGTTGGTCTCTTATCTTTTCCCTGTGTAAATGGTGTCCTTGAGTTTTACCTCCTGTGTGTCTGTGCCACGTGTCTTCTTTCCAGGTCCATGGTGAAGAGGAGGTTGTGTGGCTCTGATCCTACCTGTTTAGGCAGCACCTACATTGTGTCTGCTGCAGTTGATATGGTAAGCAGTGTTTTGTGACATTCTGCCATGAGGTGGCTGTCTGAGTTAGAGTTGGTGTGTACGACACACAATACAATAATGTATATGATACGCAGTTATTAAACATAACAACTGGGAAGTTGTAAGTTGTACTCCCAGATCAATATTCTTCACATACATTTACAATATATCCTACCAAATTATTGTAACCATGGCAATTTTTGAAATCTGTCTGTCCTGGAACATAGACCCCTCTTCTGTTTCTCTTCCTGAGGTTTCTTCCAGTTTTTCCCCATTAAAGGTTTTTTATCTTCATATTAACTGAGATGTAAGCTATAGAGTACAAATTGTGAAACCCTTTAAAGCTGCAAGAGGTAACTTTTATTAAAATATTACTGAATACATATTTACTGAAACTTTCAATATATCCTGACAGTAGAACATAAGACAGATAATCTGTGAGAAAACAGCTTCCTCTGGCTCTTCCTAGTGCTCCTAATGGAATTTGCAAAAAAACATGGGCCTGAACAAAAACAACCAATCAGAACCAAGAAAGATAGCTGAATGTTGAGTCTCATTC
>NW_023339652.1:17690421-17693425 GCF_004916995.1 Morone saxatilis
AAGTTTCCAACCAAAAGTGTCTTTATATCTTTCTTGGCTCTGATTGGTTGTTATTGTCTAGGCCTGGTGGATTCTTGCCAGAGGAGGATCCAGAGGAAGCAGATTTTTTCACAGAAAAATAATAATATTTACCTACTGCAGCTTTAAAGAACATAAGATAAGACAAGATGTACCTTTATTGATCCCCCATAGGAGAAATTCAAATTAGCAGCATGGAGGAACGTAGTCACAAATAAGAATATTACAAAATATAATATAATATAATATTGTGGATCCACACATGGATTTTGGGACTGTATAAATAAACATGGCTTGTTATGTGACATGTTGCAATTCTTGTTCATATATACAAATCTTAAATGTCTTTTTGTTCGTCTGACTTGCACCAAACCTGCTGTATTTGGTGTCTGGAGAGTTCTGTGCATGATGGCCTCAGCATGAAAAACCTGTAAGATGATCTGGAAACCAGGAGGCGGTGTTAGGTGTGTTCCTTCTGACAGAATGAACCAGTCTGTCCATCTGATGGTTAAATTGATCAACGGAGGAACTGAACTGATATTATTTAAAGTTGGGGCTTTTGAGGATGTTCAAGTGTTTAAGATAATGTTCATGACTTAAAAGAATGGAAGCAAATGACTGGTTGTTTTGAGTCTTGTAGAAATAAACTTCCACAACTTTGTAATTTTTCCTCTTTATTATTCATTGAGACTCTGACCATAAATGGCCAGCAGATGGCGGACTCCGTCCAGCCTCGGAGTCTGCAAGCTTCCACTATAACTTTGAGCTTGGTGGTTATGGATGCATGTGTTTGAGCTCCAGATTGTGGTGTATTTGTTGAGCTCATTACCAGCCTAAATCCCAGTCCAATTACCTGCGGATAAACAGGAGCAGAGGTGGTGATATGCTGTAATGCTGTAATCTGACTGATTATCCCTTACACGGCCAGTGAATGATGGGGAGCGGATTCTTTTTTCCTTTCAGCACAAATGCAAAGATTTAACAGGCAGGAGCTTAGTAAGGTTTAATTTAAAAAAAATTTAACACAAAACATTTTGTTGATTTATATGGTGTGAATATCAGAACAAAGCCCTGATATATATGACTGGTGGACAGGATACATGGGTTGTCTAAGGTGGATGGATGGAAAATATACAGGATATATTATATACCCATTGAACTACAACAGAAAACCACTGCACAGAGCTCTCACACACTGACACACACTCCTAGTGGGTGTTAAGTGACGATTGAAAGGAATTATTATAGGGATTATGAATCTATACATTGTTTTTAGGAAAAGTTTATCTGCCTTTAACGTACTGGTACTTTGACTAAAGGATCTCAATGCCTCTTCCACCACTGGTAGAGAGGTGTCAGTGTGGATCTCTGTCTTTCTTTATCTCCACACAAACACATACAAACAACCAATAGCAGTGCAGTACAGATAATGTTAACTAGCAAATAGTAACCACAGAAAAAGATAGGGATTGACATCAGGCACAAGGAGAGGAGTGCTTTGGTACTGTAGGTAGCAGGTGGGGCCCTTTATGTGTCTGTCTCCTGCCCATTGTCTCATAATCTATTAGTGGTTATGTTCGTCTTTTAACTCCCTTTTTTCACAAATTAAGAAAACATTTCTGTCACTGGAATGAGATAATTCTACGTTCCCTCAGTCTCTCTCTATTATGTGTCTCTACCAGGGATTTTGAGAATTTGCTTCAGGCCCAGTATCATAGACGAAGAGAGAGGAGGCAGATTTGTGCACTAACATCAAAGAAAATTAATGAAAAGCACTGTATTTGAATCAGCTCTTTGCTTGTCTTCAGAAAATTACAGTTTAAGGGCTGAATGATGGACTAAATGACTTGTTAAGATGTGGGTCCCTGCAGGGATTTCATAGGAACAATGTGAGACTAGAGCTCAAACTATTAGTCCTATAATGGATTAGCTGATCCACACCAGGCAGCAGGAATTCTTGTAATCAATCAAACAATAATTTAAGTTATTTTTCAGAACACTTATTATTATATTATACCTGGTCCCTGCTCCAGCTGTATAATTATTTGTTGTTTTTCTTTGTCCTCTATGATCGTGAACTGAATACATTCGGACTGCTTGCTGTCTGAATGTGTCAACTTGGGCTTTAGGAGGTGATGATCATTTCTCAGCATTTTCTGACAGTTTAGAAACCAAATGACAAATTAATTGAGACTGGGATTACATAATCTTCAGATGAATTGATAATAAAAAATTAAATTTCAAGCCTTTCTTAAAAGATTAAAACAAATCCATTTTAGAAGACAACACACGTATTATCAGCCAGGTATGTTCACAATAGAGTTTTTTAAATACAGTATTTACGCATGTACACATCCTGACAGTCCCTATCAGGACAATAGTTAACATGGAGGTCACCCAGGACTGTGGATTTAAACACATTAGGAGGAGTTTACATGGTGGATTTATACAGTGAATGTCCATCTACTCGAGTGCTGTACTTCAAGAGGTACTTGCACTTTACTTGAATATGTCCATTTTATACAGATTATACATATATGATCAGTTTATGAAGTATGATGCAACATCATAGATTTAACAATATTGTATATAGAGCTGTTTAAATATTCTTGACAACCAATAATGCATCATTCATAATAACCCAACGACGACAGGACTCATGAGTACTTTTACTATTAATACAGTGCTTTTTCTACAGTGCAGTTCTGTTAATACTACTTCTATGTAAGAAAACATTTGAATGTGTGAGTGTAAAAAGTGCAAAATGTAAAAGATTTTTTTAGATTATTTCTTAATGGTCCAGTGTGAAGAATTTAGCGGCATCTAGCTGTGTAGTTGCAGATTACAACCCTCTCACCTCACCCTTCCATTACTAGTGTGTAGCAGAAACAATGGTGGCTGTGAAACCTGTCAACAACATGAAAGGCCCTATCTAGAGTCAGTGTTTGGTTTGTCTGTTCTGGGCTACTGTAGAAACATGGATGTT
>NW_023339652.1:17693525-17719031 GCF_004916995.1 Morone saxatilis
CAATTCTGACGATAGATCCTCCTAAGAAAACATTTGTAGGACTTGAATAAAAGTGTTAAAACAACAACACAGAGTTTTTGTTACTTTTACTTTAAGATCTGAATACTAAGCCCATCAATAAATAAACAGAATACACAAAAGAAAATTGATTTTTTTTATTTGATTTGGTTTATGGCGAATGAAACAGCCTTTAAATCATCATGCTGGAAGATAATAAAACACATGTGATCAGTAGAATGAATAAATATGTGAATAACAGACCTTGTTTTAGGGGTGGTGGGGTCGCAGTGTGGGGCATAATGGACTCATGACGCCAGTGTGTATTAAATCCTGGACTCGGCCCTGGTGGCCCCAGTGGGAGCCTTACATACGCCGGGGTTTCTGTCGCTGAGAATGAGCTCTGTGGAGCCGCTCTCCCTCCCTCCCTCCCTCTCTGTAGCCTAAAAACCCAACTTTACAACCGGAAAATAACGGGTGGCAGATTGATCCGGGAGAGAAGAGGAGAGAGAGGAGAAGGAGAGAGAGAAGAAGAGAGAGAGAGAGAGGAAACAGACCTCTCCACCACGCTCCGCCGGTGCACCACGGGGTGCGCATTCAAACTGACCAGCGCGTCTCACTCACAGCACAGACACCGTCCTCTCTGCACATCCACCAGCGAGCAGCCTCACCGCAGCTGTCCACAGGAACAGGTAGGTTACCTCCTCTTCATCTTCCTGGTGCATTTATGCAGAGGTGTCTTCTTTATGCACGCAGAGATGTGCACAGAGCCCCGCACAGCGCTGCGTATTCCCGGCTTTAATCTCCGATCTGGACGCCCGGTCTGAACGCGCTGTTTTTCCACATGTGAGTGAGTGGTCTGGATTTTCATAAAGGCATATATTCGCTTCCCCAGATATAACCCTTTCCAGCATTGGCTCGTCGGAACGCTTTTATGTGAGATCACCTTTCAGTAGCACCACATCCAAACGGCAAAGTGTCCGAGTACGGTCCGGGCTGCTGGAGAGACAGCCGGTGCAGCCTGTGGGACCAAACGGCTGAAAAAGTTTGAAATGAGTTTGGAATCTCCTGAGCGGAGGGAAACTTCTGCTAAATGTGCAGGAAGATGATAATTCACAGGAGCACTTTAATAATTCAGCTGAAAGGATTCCATCTCTGATTTTAATTAAGCGCTGCAGAATTCTGCCTGCAAACTAATTAATTGAAACAAACTGTGTGTGAGTGAATAAAAAGTGAATTAAGACTGATTAATGGGGTTGTTAGTTATAAATGGAACAGTACAGAGAGAGCTGCTCTTATTATTTTTTGCATCATTTTTCCATCTTGGTTGAATCTCTACCTGCATGCCATTATCCTCTCAGTTTCTGATTAACCTTATTTCACTGAGCTGCGGCTCCAAATCAGACCGGCACACACTCTTACGATCTCCAGGCTGTGTGCATGCAGCCGACACTGTAATGCAGCGCCACGCTCAGGTGCACTTTAATTTTCTGTGTGTCCATTTGTGGCAGAAAAAGAGCGAACAAGCAGAGAAGATTGCCACCAAACAGTCCAATGTGACGGCCGCTTGTTAAATGTGCCCGAGCGGAGAGCGCATCCATCACACGGCCTCTCTTCTGTTCCTGCGTTTATCAGCCGCTCCACAGCCTCCACCGCACACCGCACTGCCCTCTCTCTGCTCTCTCTGACTGTCCTGGGCCACACTGCTGCCAGCAGCTTTGTTCCTCTTCTCTCCTCAGTGGATGGATTACTGAACGGGTTGAGGGCCCATAGGATTCAGGGGGGCCCTAAGATGGAGCCTCTGTGAGACTTGACTATCAGTAACATTCACTCACCACTCATGTCAACAGCAGACTCTGAAAATGTCCATCAGGTGTAGTGACCAACAGTTCAGTTTTTGTGGCAGTGTGCAGTTTCAGAGACTATCTGCCTGTTAAAGGTTAAACGGTTTGCTGATTAAAAATGAAGGCATGTTAGATAACCTTTCTGTGATTGCCAGCCTAAATTAAAACACATTTCTGACATGTAAAAATAATTATTCAGATTCTGACTCATTTCATGCTTAACTTTGTACTTTATCTGAGTTTTTGTTACATCTAAAGGGCACAAATGGCTGCATTAACGTTGCACTTTCATCCAAACCATGGGTGAAAATCTTTATGTTGGCTTTATTTGTGCACACAGTATTTAATCACGTCTATTTCAATCAAAACGTAATCAATTAATTGATTTAGCTGATTACCATACAGCATAAATCCCGATTTTGACTTTACTCTTGATTTTAAAAAGCTGCCATTTTTGAATGTGTGCATAAAGTATCACCAATCTAAAGAAAAGAAAACTGACATTTCTCCTCATCTGTAGCACTCACCATCAGGGCCTAAAAATGTTTTCCAAAAAGCCAGTTCTATAAACTAAAGGCCACATTTTTACTCTGCTGAGGATTTAACACAAAACTGTGAGACAATGACTTTGGGCCAGGGCGTGCAGTGTGTCTCGTATGCCTGAAGAAAATCTGTGAGCGAAAGCATGTGAATGTATTAAAGAGATTACGCAGATTTGAGTGTGTGGAAGCTCTCCGTCTTTTTTGATCTCTTATAAAAAATAAATCCTTTACTGCTAAGTAAGTACTACCTGCTCTTTTAAGAGGGCAACGCATGTTGAGGAATACTGATATTTACAACAGCACCCTTTAAAATACAGCAGAATGTTAGGGTGATAAAAAGCACACTGTACATTTATTGTAGTAAAGCATTTAGATGATCAGATACAATTGTAAATATCTCGGTCTTTTTGTATCTTCTCATGAAGATTCTGACTTTAATCACAGTTACATTCGTAACAGTTTTTTAAAGGTTCAGACGCAGCTACAAAACATAAGTGCAGAGATCACAAACTGTGAGTCGACTCTGGGTCTTCTCAACTGATGATTCCAATCACTGAGTTGGGGGAACAAGTCTGCTGTCATTGCCTCTTTCTGACTGCATCACACTGCCTCCTCAATAGGTGGGCCATATGTTAAGATCTTCCGTAAGCCCAACAACCGGCGGTTGCCCATATATTTGCACAGGTGTGTGTGGCACTCACAGGGGGGCACCCACTCCCCACACTAGTGATGAGCAGGCTGGTTTAATATTCTGGCTCTACACACTGTTTTTTCTCACTGCCTATCTCTGCTGTCGCTGGCCTCTTTGTGCTACTGGGATAGCTCACTGAATGCGCGGTAGACCATTAAATACATGCATATAGTTGTCCAATTGCCCAGACCTACTCTAATACCTCTTTCCAAGAATTTTGTGCCTAGTTTGAAATAACTGTTAAAATTTCTTGTTGAACAGTCAATCAAACCCCTACAAATAAACAGAGATGCAGAACGAACACAAAGATAAAGAGAGATAAAGAGACACGAAACGACCACACAGAGACACAAAACAACTACAAAGACATGCAAATGACCACAAAGAGATGCAAAACAACTGAGAGAAACATATAATCTAGTTGTCTTGCTCCTATGAAGATGGGGTGGGGTGCCCAGGGTCCTGCTGTGTCATGGTCAATCAATGGTCCTCCCCCAGAGGCAGTGTGTTGTTGCACTCAAGTGAATTTCCTTCCACAACCTCTTGCGTGCATATTGGGCTGAAAGTGCTGTCAAAATGCACACAGCAGTACTGTGGCTGAACACACCACACTGTGTGTTAAATGGAAAAAGGATTAAAAACACATTTAACTAAGATTATTTTTGTATTGGTGCTAAAACTCTACCGATGTCAAAAATTGATATCCCAAAGATAGGACAGATCAGGGCGATTATGAGACGATGGGAGGAACCATTATCTTTTATAGGGGGGACATTCTTCATATGTCACCCAGAAAAGAGAGCTTCCATTTTAGATTTGGTTCCAAATAGCTGAGGCTAATGAATGTCTTATTGAACCAGGTTACATTGTCAGCTTACATTAGCAGGCTGCTCATTTTGTGTGTCATTTCCACCGGATCAAATGACAAAAATTCTTTTTGGCAGGTTATATCAGTAATACCATAAGTGTGAGTGTGAGTGTGAATACAATTTTCAATGGAATCTCTGAGTTTAAGTTATTTTAAACTTTTCATAGACACGTTGAAAGGTGAATCTAAATGGATCTGATAAAAGATCTGAAAGGTTTTGGATTTGCCAATAAACCCCAACTGTAGTCATTGATGCTCAAGAGTGAATTATCTGACAGATAAAAGGAACAGAACTTTTTACGCTAGACAGAGTCAGAGTGAATGAAATTAGGGTTGAGACAACAAAGAGAGATTATACGAAAAATAGAAAATATAAAAAATGCATTATACTACAATATATAGAGAAAAATAGACATGTAAAAATAGGTTTGTGAAGTGAAGGCTCAGTTGTCCTGTGTAGCCTACATGATCTAAAAAACTGAATTTGGGCCCAGTGTGTTCTAATCTCGCAGCATCTGCTAATACATCTCTCTGTCTCACACTGGCAGTGTCACTGTCACATTCATGACAACAGAAACACATTTAAATATGCATGCACGGGCCTGCATACACATCCACCTGTGTGCACACAGAACACACACACATGTAAATGTATGCACTCCTGAAACACATCCACCGAGCATGCTGGGATTTGCCCGTGACAAACAACCGTGGTGTGAAGTGTGAAGTGTGTATCTGTCACGTCAGTGGGCTGTCAGCGTGTGAGGTTGCGGTGAATGAGGAATCGAGATGGCGTGCCGACATCGCACGGCGGTCCAGGCGGACTTTGCCAAAGCTGCCTGTCCCCAAATTATCACCTTCGTCTCCCAGCATCCCCCGTCATCTCAGCACCTCTCAGTGGCTACGCTCCCTCCCAGCAGTCACCAGAGCCTCCAAAAATGAACCGCACAGCTGAATGCAGTCTTAATGGGCTACACACACACATGCAGGCCTCACACACCAGGGACAGGGACTGGAAGGATTTTATCAATTCAGTTAATCATTTTATATCTCCTGGGCAAAAAATCAAATGAAAAGAACATATAGGACATACAAGAGACATAAAATGTTTAAAAGAGTAAATAATAAATCATTGGAGCTCTTGAGCTACAGTTTGCAGCCTGATTATCATTCTGCATAACATCCGTTTTTCATTTGGCTCTTTATTCAAGGTGAAAAGATTGTGCTTGTGTGGCTCTGTTAAAAGTAAATATGAGATTTAACCTGAGCCAACAGATGCATTTGTACTACAGTAGCTGGAGGGGATGCAGCACCCCCCTGTAAGCCCTAAAAAACACCACAGTTCTGTTGGAATGCATCACAAACAATTGTTTAGACAACCCTTTCTAAAATCAAAGTTGCATGCCTTTGCCTTTTTATACCCGGTTCTCTTCAGGCTTGTCTGTTTTTCTCAGGTTGATGCAGGGGAGGCCCCTAATGAACTTGTAAATAAGATGGATCTTCTTTTTATGTTATCTTACTAATGATGATGATGATTTGATGTATTGATAATTAAGGTTTTTTATTTTTATTTTGTATTTATAGTATATATAACACAAGTGTTACCAAAGATACTAAATAAGGTCCCGTTCCATTCAGGTCAAACTGAGTCAGGGTGCTGTTATTGTGCATGCTGGTTCACTGGAAAGGCTCTGCTACACTAACAGGAACCTGTGTTTACCCTAATATTTCATGTCAAAATGGCTGCTGTGAAAAAGGTTTACTGGATGACCATGCTAGCTTTAATTTAGGGATGCACTGATGCACCAGATCTGTATTATGATGGTACTGACCTTATTGAGCGGACTGGATATTGGCCCTACATGGCCGATAAATACAGTTTGTTTGTCACTGTCTCCATAAACATCAGCGATAAACCTTTATCCAGCCGCCTGGGGTAGCCGACTGAATTTAGAACATGTTGACTTATTTATCAGTATTTGCAAGCTGTCACTTTAACTGCATCCTCACTGCAGGTTTCCTATTTTGTTTTGTGTTCTGCTTTGTTCATTTGTTACTTTGAATTAAAGTCACTACATAAACAGAAACTCAGAGTTTCCACTGCAGTTATTTTACCTGTCACACAGCAGACTGTTCAAAGTCAGTTCCATGGAGCGAGGTATACAGATATTACACAGAAGAAAGAAAAGATCACTGGTATCGGATGCTGCTCCGTATTGGCCAATATGTTTAGGTTGCGATATCAGAATCAGTTGCTGCTTGGTTAAATTAATTTAACCTGATGAAGGTCCACGGACTGAAACATGGTTAAAGAAGTGAGCACAACTGTCAATGAGAAGTTACGGTGGGAACCTTTCGAGCTGAAACAATTAGTCAATAAATAGGTTAGTCGGTTTAACTGACATTTAGTTTTTAAATTGATTAATTGTTACTGGTATGTAATCAAGCAAAAATGCCCAGTATTCTCTGGTTGCACCTGCCCAAATGTGAGGATTTGCTACTTTTCTCTGTTTTATTTTATTGTTATATTTTTTATCATGTCAGACATTTTTCCCAGTTTTTGCGAACTTTTTCAACCGATTTATTTATTAATTTGAAACAAGAAATACAATTTTGTTTAGTATTAGTAAAGATGATTCAATTCATCTATCAGATTTTTAAAGGAAAAAACACACTCCCTAGTTGCAGTGTCTCAATAGACCTTTTTCACAGCAGCCATTTTGACATGAGATAGTAGGGTAAACACAGGTGTTACCAGTCATACAAAGGTTCCATTCAGATCAGACAGAATCACTGCTAAGGCTCTGCTACACTAAATGATAGGGAGTCTTAATTATTATCATTGGTAACACCTGTGTTTAACCTACTATTTCATGTCACAAAGGCTTCTGTGAAAAAGGGCTATTGTGAGGATTTGCTGCTTTTCTTTCTGTGGTGCTAAATTAAATATTTAATATTTTCACTATTTCCTGACTTCTGATTAATTACTCAGTTTGGCGAAATGCACTCACGTTTGAACATCCTCTTCCTGTCTGCCATGGCCGAACACCCTTTGAAAAATCAATGTCAGATCACCGTAAAAATGTAAGAATACTGAAAAAGAAATTGATGGTGTCAGTCCCAAACGATTCTTAAGAATGTTTTCTCTCTTATTTCTTTTAAAAGTGGCAGGAAATTGTGAAAAATGCCCCTTTAGAAGTTGCCAGAACACAAGGTGACATCTTCAAATTGCTTGTTTTTCCCACAGTCCAAACCCCCCAAAATCCAATTTAGATATAAACCAAATAAAAAGCATCAAGTCTTCCTGTTTAAGAAGCTGAATCAATTATTTCTGTTCCTGTACCTCTCTGAGTTCCCATCTTTACCACGCACTCTTCTTCCTCTCAGGTGCAGAGGAGCTGCAGAGAAGAAGAAGAAGAAGAAGAAGAAGAAGAAGAAGAGGAGGAAGGAGGAGGTGAGGTTCTCTCCTCAGCTCACTGTGACTGTGAGCTCAGCGAAGGTTTGAGTCTGTCAGGACCATCCACCAACAGCGAGCAGATAAACTCCCAGACCTGACCTGACCTCGCTCTCCTCCACCCACTCTACTTCCGTCCATAGTGTCATGGCCTTCACCCTGTCAGAAATCATGGCGGCAAGGCGGCAACAGTCGCAGGCTCAGTCACACGCCCAGCGGGGCAGCAGGACGGCAGTGGAAGTAGACGAGTACAGCACCAACCCCACTCAGGCCTTCACCTTCTACAACATCAACCAGGGACGCTTCCAGCCACCACACGTCCACATGTGAGTAGATACATGACAATTTTAATTTGAACAACGTTACAAAAAGTCTTTGAAACGGCTTTTAATGTGAAGTAAAACGTAGTAAGGGAACCCTAGATCTGAGAAAGATGGAATACCTAACTGATCGAGGGATTCTGCTCTGTCACTACCCGTACCTCTGACCACCCAGGTTGGAGTAAACAAATTCAAAATTGGACCAACACGAGAGTAACGAAGCTGTAGTCAGTTCATGGATGCTTATCCGAGACAGGCTTATGTGTAAATTTGCTGTGGCTGCTGTTTGCTGTTATTGCAAACTCAACACTTTCTCTGTGTTTACCTGCTGTTTTAATAAATTCAGCACAACGTACATTTCCACAGCACTAATTCCATCAGTACAACAAGAATCATGTCATACTCACCACTCTGCTGCTCCCAGTTTAACAGAAATACTGTTCTCACTTATTAATTAATCACAACTGCTTCTACTTTGCTGTTTTTTAAAAAGTCAGTGTTAAGTGTAGCCTGTAATTAAATCAGCAATAATGTCAGTATTAATATCCAGGAAAACATACAATTCCACTGTCAATAAATGAATAAACATATACAAATATTATAAATATTATATATGTATAGATTTGAGGTAGTAGAAAATGTATTTGTTGATGAGCTTGGAAAATAGCCAATAAGTTCAAGTTTACTTTCACGTCAACCAATCAAATGCTTCGGCCCGCCTCCTGATGGTCCACTGACAGGTTACTGGGAAAGGTGAAAGGGCAAAGTGACAGCTGAAGCCTGAGGTAAGAAATGTAGCTAAGCAACGGAGCAACTCATTTTAAGTTACTGTATGGTTTTATTTGTTAATTTATACTTCATGTTGACAATATAAATTCACAGTGGGGATAAAAAGAGAGAATCGTCTGTTCTAGACTATAGGTCTGTGGTACTGAGTGAGGCCTGACACAATTTTTAAGCTAATGCGCCAATTAATTGCACCTGGTGTGTCGAGTCGATTTCTAGCATGTAACGTAAGCTAACTAACTAAGACAATGGCCGCTAGCTGGAATTCTCACTGTTAAACTCATAAATTTGATTTATGCTAAAGAAGAGAGAGGGAGAGCGCAGTGGAAAGTTACCGCCCTTCATCCGGCTCACTTCCGGAAATTCTTTCACAAGTGAAGTCCTGTTAAATAAAAGGTTACTACAGTGCTTTCACTTTTAAAGTTTAAACTGTAGTGAAATATATATATATATATTTTGCTGGGAGACGATCGCGGGAAAAAATAGGCGAGACCTCAACATATATATATATGTGTGTGTATGTATGTATGTGTAGGGTTTAAACATAAATGTGAAGTGTGGTAATTAGAAAGCAGCCTCCTGTAGTTTGTTTACCAGAGCAGGCGCTGCAGAGTGAACAAACTGTTAAAGAGACTTCTTTATTTTGTTTTGATGCACTATTTGTGTTCATTGCTGCTGGAAGATGCAGTGGAAACTGGAAACCAAACTGAAGCATCCAAACACAATCTATGTCCCTGACCTATCTTACCAAAGAACTTGATTTCACTTCAAATTTGTGTGTAGAATTTGATTTGATATTCTTGTCATGTGCACACAACCCTCATGGGCTTACAAGAGACAAAAAAAATAACCTATACTGTGATCAAACATTTGATTCCATTACAAAATTACAAGTTATAGACAATAAGATGTCTCGGTCTTAAAAAAAATATCTTGCCTACTCTCCCAAGATTGGCACAAAAAGCTCGCTACAGGAAAGGCTCCCATCTTAAAGCACAATTCAAGTTTTTCATAATCATCAAGCCAGTGTGTAAGAGTGTAGGCAGGTCTACAGGGTCATTAGATGTGCAGTGTGTTCCTCTCACACTCTTCTCTATAACAAGTTGTATTCACTTTTGTCTAAAATAATCCTATGCTAAAGCTTAATAGCCCCATTATCCAACAACATGCTAGCTAACTACAGCTAAAGCTTAACTTTTTGAATGTGCAGTGGGTAGTAGTAGGTTTTTAGATTTGATTGTCAACATTAAAGGGCTTTTAGTGTGGAAAGTTTTGAGTGTCTTTGACAGAAGCTTCACATCTAATGAAAAAATAAAGTAAAAGGAAGTTGAATTAATACGTGAATAATAAGTAAACAGTATTTTTGAAGAGCAGCGGAGTGGAGAGTATGACATCTGATTTACTGAGTTAGTGCTGTAGCTTTAGAGTGTTTTCGGTCACTGACAGCTTGTTGGCTTCCTCTGACTTCAAAAAGTTCAGCAAAAATCTAAATTCAGTTTTAGTTTGAACTTTTGTTAAGTGTCGTTTATACAACCAAGAAAGCTGTCTTTCTTCTTTATAATTAATTTCTCTGCAGGGCTCCATAAAGCTTTACTTAACATTTCCTTACGTTCCTGTATACTCAATAGTAGAAATGAAACATTTTCATTACTTTGTGACTCAATGAGTGTATTGTGTGAATTCTTATCGGCTGTCCTACATGCATGTATATCTCCTTTCCCACTTTCCTCCTCTCTTCCTTTCTCTGGTGGGTTGCAGAGGAGGAGGAGGAGGAGGAGGCAGGGCTGGGTGTTATCGTACCTGGAGGAGAGCTCACTAAATTGGGCCACGGTTATTCACCAGCTCCCCTCTTCCCCCTGGAGACCTTGTGGATCCGCACACTCGCTGGAAATCCCACAGGACTCTACTCTTTTTCTATATCTGCGCTTTATTCTTTTTCTATCTCTGCACATTTCTCTTTCTGTCTCTCTCAGCGCCGCGCTTTTATTGTGGCCTCTCGCTCTCGCTATGTCTCTTGTTTCCTCCTCTGCTTCAGTCTGTGGGGATGATTTTCTTCTTTCGTTGTCAGCCTCTTACCACAGAGACTTTGCATACAGCGCTGTGTCTCTTTCTTCTTTATTGTTTAAGAGCACCAACAGCCGCAGTGACCCCTTTTCCCATCCTCCCTAGCTTAACTGTCTTGTCGTCTGTCCTTTCTCCTCGGTTCAGGGTGGACCCGATGCCCCACGACACGCCCAAGCCGCCCGGCTACACTCGCTTTGTTTGCATCTCAGACACTCACTCCCGCACCGACTCCATCCAGATGCCGTACGGGGACGTGTTCATCCACGCCGGAGACTTCACTGAGCTGGGACTGCCCTCCGAGGTCAAGAAGTTCAACGACTGGCTAGGTCAGCATCTCTGAAAGTTGTGTCTCTGGATACAGAGCAGGTCAGGGGCCTGTTTTCTGTAACTGGGTCCCCTTGTGACAATCTATTAATAAGGCCGGGGTCAGTGCCAGGCTAAATTTACTTGCTCTGCATGCAATGCTGAACGTTTTGAAGAAAACTATAAATAGGGAAGGATTCTTTGACGTTTTCAGAAATCTCAGGGCTACAACAAGCTCACCTTTTTACCGTTTTCACTGTAATTTAAAGGGCCGTACCAGAGGTTATTTTATGACTGCAAATTAAAAATCGACTTTTATTGTTGATCCTTTTCCGAAGCACGCCATATAGTTTCTTTTAAGTGATTTCCCCGCATACTAAATAGAGTCTTTGCTTCCTTTTCGGTGAGTTCAAGGACACTCCGAGAACATCAGAGATTTGAATGGACTTCTAAACAGCAATTTTTTAGATGTAAGAAGCAGCAAGATTTCACAGCCTGCTTATTGTTCGTTTTCTGTGTAAAATTTTCTGACAACAGAGTTCATGAATACATCCTCAAATCCTTGAGGAGTTCCTTGAACACACCACTAAAGAGAGTTTTTTTTTAATATTTTCTGCTCATAACTGCATTTTCCAAACAATGATAACTTTGACAGAAGAATACAGTTGACTGAATCACTTCATTGTGATGGACAGGAAGTCTCTCTGAGGTGATTTCCATAGCGTACTGACATGGATTGAAACCAAAGGCTGCCTGAAAGAAAGAAAACTAAAAACTGATGCTGTGCTTTGGAAAACGGACCACAGTAATGTAAAGAGGGCCTATATGTGATTTGTGTTAAACATGCAAAACCCGCAGTACGGTCCTTTTAAGTGTTATGTGGTGCCGTATGAGTCTGGTTTGTGTTACACTCCTCTCAACTCTGACAGAGACCACAGATTCGTCCCAGTTCATGTCTGTGTAGTTGAACACTGACAGCCCGCTTCTGTCTGAAAACAGCAGGAACAAACCACTGAAACAAACCAGGCAAGTTCTTTTTTTCAAAAGCCTAAAGGACGGCGTAGATGATCCTCACACAGTTTAGAACAGTGATTCCCAACCAGGGCTACGTGTACTGCAGGGCCAGGTGGTACGGGGAGAGATTCTTGAGTAACTCAATAAATAAAAAAGAAAAAAAAAAGAAATTACAATTTAATTAAAAAAAACAAGAAAATCAACATATTGAGTCAGCTGAGACAACAGAACAGCAGGTGTTACAATTGAGTGCACGAAAGTGCATGAAAAAAAAGTTAGAAAGTGAGTAGAGAAGTCTAAATAAGTAACTAAGAGTGAATTACATAGTCAAAATAGCTAAAAGTAATGGATAAATTGTTGATAAAGTTGGCTAAAAAATATGTAAATGATATGAAAAAACATCTCAAAAGAAGACAAACCAAAACACATGACAGTTCAACTGTATGAAAGAAACATTTTGATACTATCCACTTTTATAGTCAATAGTATTCAATAACGTCCATTTTGGAGCATGACTGGTGGTGTTGATGAAGGGCTACCTGAGTTCATCTGACAAGACTGTGGGGTTATATCTGAAAAAAGCTTGGGAATCACTGGTTTAGAATATTTACCTTAAATTCCTAATACTTAAGATTTCAGTTATATCACTGTTGTCCAGCCAAATACAACAAACAAAAGAGCTCTTCTTGCTGTTATGAGATGAGTATCTTGTTTTCTAGTGTGTACGTATGGAATGCATCTGTGTACGGACATTTCGGATTGTAGTATGTAAAGAAGCATGTTTGCTGTTTGCATTCAAGTCCACATCTGTCCATATTGAAGTATGATCAAAGCTGTACTGGCAGGGTCCGCCTTTCCCGCGTGGGATTCACATTGTTTACCCACGCACACACGAATGGGAAGACAAAAGCTGGTATGTGCGTGTATTTCTCTTAATGAAGAAAACGAGCCAGTGCTGGTGTAATTTAATCATGACGTCAGTATTACCATGATAGACTGATTGTTGAGAATGCTGTCTTCTTAAACCAAAAACAGTAAGGATGCAAAACTGAAACAATGAGCTGAAAGAGGCTAAAACACTTTGTAGAGCTGAGAAGAATTGCAGGGTTAGTGATAATTCTCTGTGGGTTTGCCACTGCGAGTGACTCCTTTCACTGACAAGTCTATTATTAATATCAAAATATTGATTATAGCTGCTTTAGTCTGTTTTTTTCCAAGCTGTGAGATGCTTAGCTGACATCACTTTATCTCGGATGTCAGTGCGACAAGTGTACCATATCCATGAAAAATTAGGAAACTCCAGCTATGAAGATAGTGAACTGTAGTTGAAAGCTCTCAAAGGAGGGGGGACACATGTGAGAGTTGACAATGTTGTGATATAAATTAGCATTGTTAGCAAAAGAAGAAGAAGAAGATATTGAGTCATATTAAAATATGTATTTTACTGTAATAATAAAGAGCAGGTTTAGTGAGAATTTAGAAGAGACTTCTGCAATACATTTAGGTTATTCCCTTTTGTCAAGAACAAGTGTAAGAGCTTTACCGAGCTCAGTCTTGTCTTCTTTGACTTTTTGCGCCACCAGCCTCCACTGGAAGCATCTCATCTCTGCACCGAGTCGGGAGCAAGTATAGATCTTATCATTGCTACGTGATATCTGTTGGAAACTGGAATGAAGTGACCTCGTAGGAAGCCAAGCAACAGAAAAAACAGTTGAATGGGTGAATCTACAACGAGCAAAGCAGCCCTGCTATCATCGGCATCATCATGATTGTCAGTGGCGTCATCAACACAGCCACAAACCTCCCCGGGAACGGCAGAAGCCTGTTAGGGCCTTTGTGTATCCGTCTATTTCTCTGAGGGAGGAGAAAGGGGGAGAACTTGTTGTCCTTCCCCTCCTCACACACACACACACACAGGCGAGCTGCAGGGAGCACGAGCTGCAAATCCGCTAGCTCGCACTCCAGCAGCGAGAGGGACGGGAAAGAAAAGATAAACCGAGCCAAACGCGCCTGCTGCTGCCTCTGAAGTCAGCCTCTCCTCTCTCCATCCCTTCCTCCCCTTCTATGCCGTTATTTCCTTCTCCCCTGCAACTGTGCCATCTCTTCCCCTTCCTCTTGTATAAATATTTATAATCTGGATATTCCTATTCTTTCTCTCTTTCATTCCCTCCTGCTCCCCGTCTGTGTCACACACACACACTCACACACCGTCTCATTCTGTAGATGAATGTAACTCCTGCTGTTTAGTGTGTGCAGAGCAGATTTACAGGGAGATCAGGTTTAGCGTATTCATTTCGGAGAAGTCGGTACAAGCTAAGCCTCGGTCAGGTGACGCTATCTGCTCCCAAACTTTCTACTCTTTTATCTTTCCTCTGATGGAGTCTTGACTTCGTCTTCCTATTTTACTCTTCAGTTTTTGTTTCTCCATCTCATCACTTCTTCCTTCCAGTGCTGATTTCCCCCTCTCTCTTTTTCCACATCCACATTTCAGCCCTTCTTCTTGCTTGGTGGCAGCTCTCTGAGATTCTCCAGTCAGCTCTTATTTTTAGCAGGAAGTCAGTCGGCTCTCGGGGGCCGCTGGCAGCCGCTCAAGGCTTTGTCAGGGATGGTGAGCGCTGCAGGAGAGGGGGGCTGGTGGGGAGAGAGGAAAAGACTAGGGAGGACTGAGGAGGCAGGAGATGAATTTCATGCAGTGAGAGAGGGAGGAAGAGGAGTTGGAAAAGTGAGGAGAAGCAAAGAAAAGGGGAGGTGGAGGCTTAAAAGGCTAGAAAGGATAGGGGAGGCGAGAGACAGTCTATGCTTCTCCCCAGAGTAAGGCTGCCTTACCTGGGTAAACTCACAACTTACAGCCCTGGAGACTGACTCCTGCCCTCTGTTGTCATGGTGATCCATGCACGTCCAGCTGTCAGTCACTGTATGAGGATGTGTGTGTGTGTGTGTGTGTGTTTCTACCTTGTACAAGTCATTTGTTGCTGAATTGTGGTCTCTCTACACTTCTTGAACTTAAGTGTGTAGCACTTAAGTTTGGAGATTTTTACAAATATATTGTTGAAATTATCAGTCAATCATCAATGAATAAATCAAGAAATTATCAAGAAATGTATGCCAAACATTGTTTCCACCTTCTCAAATGTAAGAATTTGCAGCTTTTCTCTGCTTTATATAGTTTTTTATAGTATTCAAATCACTGAGATGAAAACTGAATTGTGATATCTGTTGTGGTATCAAGGCACGGAGACATCAGTTACACTTCACACAAGGAAATATGCATAGTTTTTCACAGTTTATACCCTACCTCAGGAATAAAAAAGGATTCTATAATTTCTTAAAGAAAATATATTTTGTAGATTTTTGTCTGAGAAAGTCTTTTTCCCTCATCAGTAGTCAAGTCTTATTTTGTTATAAAATAAAATATATAAAATATAGTGAGAGAATTGTATTGAGAACCCAGTAATTGTACTAAATCATGAGTGTATCATTACAACCCTAGTTTTAAATAACATGTATATTTTAGTTTTGGACTGATAGTCATACAAACCACTCTGTAATGGACAATTGGAAACTTGATGGGATAAGTTTTTAGCTATTTTTTGAATCAAAAAATGGAAAATAATTATTGTTTTGAAGACCTAATTCAGAATCATGTCCTACTTAAAACTGGTTCCAAATCCTCTCTTTCCTAAGAATCATACAGCTCAGACTGCTCATATTCCTCCTCTAATGTCCTGTAAACAGTGTCTGAAAAATGTGGTCTCGTTTCTTTACAACATTTGTTGTTTGACATGTAGATGCCATTTTACTAACTTTTCCTCTAATATTACCTGAGTTTTATTTCAGCAGCATGTGACACAACTGCACTTTTTTCAGGTCATGTGACATGCAATTCGATTCAGTTACTGTCATTATACTTGTGTACAGTGAAACAGTTTTGTTATTCCTAGACTTCTTAGTGCAGTAATTCAGCAGCATGTCAGGAGAGACAAAACTGCTGTGTCATACAGTATGAAACCTGGAAACAAAAGATGCATGAAACCAGAAAGAATTTGATTAGAGTGAAGACTAAGTCAGTAGGATTATGACTTGCGTTGTGTTCACATAGAAAGCAAAGCACATTTTCCTTGTATTACTCGCTCAAGTTTACTCAGGGAATCATTTTATTTTAATTTGTTATGAATGAATCAAAAGTATGCTGAAATAATTACATCGGGATGACAAGCAAACAACTTTAAAAATACTTATTTTATGAATGTTATTAGCTGTATGCTAATTTGTTTCATAGTAAAGTAAAACCAATAGATGGAATCAAGTAACAGACACATACTGTCAGCACTTGGGTAGTTCAACTTCCTTGCTTACTTTTCTCCATTTCAGCTTGGACATGTCACCTGCACATTATACCTAGATTCTACCCATTGTGGTCAGGACTAAAACTCTAGCAAGACACTGAATCCCCTAACCCCCTGATGAGCAGATTGGCACCTTGCCATCAGCGTATGAATTTGTTTGTGAATGGGTGAATGTTGGCTGAGTGCTCTGAGAGGTTGGTAGACTAGAAAAATGCTATATAAATGCAGTCAGTTTACTATTTAAAGCAACACAGTGAACATCCAGTTTGCCTTAGTTGTTTTCCATCTTCACTTTAACTGTGTTACAATACAATGATGACAAGAATGTATGCAGACTTTTACTGTGATGATTACAAAGGTCAACCAAGCTCCAAGAATTCAAGAGTCTGCAAATTGATGTTGAGACTGTAAGAAAAGGAATGGAGACTGGTGGCTTCCTGGAACATCCTAAAATCAGAACCGGAATAGCATTTAAACTAATCAGCAAGTATTATGTAAGTGTTATACATAAAATACGACATTTGTAGTTAAAGAGCTGAAACTTGCAAGCAAACTACTGTGGCCCTTTAAGGGGAATTAATCATAAATCAGCTGTTCGTGCAGAGTGAGAGTGCTGGATTTTTGGAGGCTGATCACACAGGACAGGTGAGAGGAGACACAGACGAGAGAGAGAATCAGAAAGAGGAAGGCAAGAGAAAAAAAGGGTTAGTGAGGGCGAGAGGCAGACCTCGAGCTTATGAGCAGCAGCACTTCAGTCCAATTGTCTCCAATAATGGCCTCTTTGATCAGGCTTTCAGCACACACTCGTGGCTGTGAACAAGCGCCCATGTGGATTTCATAAGTCAAGCCAGCGCTTCTCCGTGTGTTTGTGTGTTTGTTTGTGCTCGCTGCCCTTGCCGTAGACTGGAGTGGCGTCTTTATTCATGCCGTGTGATGGTGTCAGCTGGCGGAGCAGAGCGGGAATATACTGCAGTGAATGTTGTGTTTAAATATGGATCTCATTGTGCTTGGGAGCCAACCCGGGGTCAAGAGAGGAGCAGCTTTAATTCTTAAAGGCTTTGTTCTCTCGCTCTTTCCTTCTGTCTGCCTCCCACTCTGTCAGACTTCAGTTCAGTGGCTGCTTTACTGCCATAACAGACACACATAGATGGGCAAAAAGATTCACTTCAGCACAGTACAAATCAACTAACAACCGACTGGCTATTTGCAGTGTTTCTCTGTCTTTTTCCCTTAATGTGTGAGAACAGTTTCCATCCACAGAATGTATGAAATATTCAGGACATTTACCTCATTTATAAACTCCACTCACAAGGTGAATCCAGTTAAAACAACGTCATCTTCTTCCCCCGCAGCAAAGGATTTTTAAAAAAAATACTTCAACACTTGATTAAATATCCACCACCTGTAGGCTTGATTGTTTAGCTTGCTCTTCTGCAGAGCTGTAGCTGTAGTCAGCATGGATTCACACAGCAGTCACAATGGTTTCCAATGGTGACCAAAGTTGCAGAAAAAAAGGTGTCAAAATGAAGAATATCCATATAGACCTTTCAGAGCACTACTGCAGTGCAATTCACTCCTCTGCTGTTTATCTGTATGTTCCTGTTAATAATTACTTTACCAATAAATGACTAAATATGCCATTTCTGGCTGAATACATGAGAGGGTAATGGTTCAAAGTGGGTTGTGCTGCTTGAGAGGTTTTCTGTGGATGTTTTGATACATTTTGACATGTTTTTGCCTTGTCTCTTCGTTGCATTGTAAATCTTCTGTCAATCCAAACTGACTAATGCTTCCAGAATGAACCAGCTACAATATTTTCAGATACACCTTTCATGCCTAAAGGGGGTGGATACGTAATATTTGAGGAATGAATATTGTGGGCTGATTTGAACTTATCAAAGATCTATTTGCATCAGTGTATGTTGGCCGATAAGTCACAACAAATTCCCCCTGCATATAAAATTAGTTTGTCTGATAGGGTTTATCCACCAAAATGTTCAGTTACCTTCCTTAACATTTTTAAAATTACATCTACTTCATGAACCTTGATTGATTCTATCAATGTGTAAATAATATCAAGTTTAATCAGAACTATTTATCTAAAATAGCGCCAAAAATTATTTATTTTAAATATCAGTATTGGCCTCATGAATCTAGTATTTGTCGGCTTATATTAGAAGCAGAGCATTCCTTCACTCTGTGAACGCTGATTTAACTAGTAAGTACATTTTGCATCTTAAAGCTGCAGTAATTCTAATGTTTTTTTCTTTTGTGGCCACAAAAATGCAATTGTCATGGCTAAAGTAGTAGCAAACAATTGACTAATGTTGTAGCAAACTATTTCTTATTGAACTTGGTTCTGGCTACCTGCCCAGAACCAAGTTCCTGTACAGTGGGTTTATTAGAGCATTCTTGCTGAAAATAGCAGCCTACTGCAGGAAAAACATTTCATTACAGCAAAATTTGGTTTTGGAAATTCAAACAATGAGCCAAAAAAGGCTAATAAGCTTTGTAAAACTTGTCACATCAAAGATATTAATTGGTTCAGCCTTAAAGGTTTTATATGAAATTCACTTGCCACTAAATCTCGCACTAGAGTACCAGCATGTTGGACCAAAACAATGGGCACTACGGCCGACTCCATTGACAAAAACAGTAACAGCTTAACAACACAGTAAGAACAACGTGCCTGCATGGCGTGTGCGTGGCGGAACGTCATTTCATCATAACTTCGTAACATAACTTAACAAAATAAAGCTCATCGAAACTGTCTTTGTCTTTCCACTGTCCCAACAATTACCAACTCTGATTTTGTCAAAATAAAATGCATAAATCCTTAATCCACTGACGTAGATGAGAAAAACAGTCGATCTCCTCAGCTGCACACAGTGACGCACATGCACGCACGGCCAGTCCGGGTTTTTAAACCATAAAGAGGCTTCTGTAGCAGCACAGGCAGAGGGAGTGTGACGTCATTCTTTGCTCATGTCAACATGACGCCACTATATCTTTACATAGCTTATAGTTGTTTGCTGCTATTTCTATATATATATATATATATATGCATTTAATATGCCTAATAAATCTCCATATGGATAGGAGAAATTGTTGAAACCCCAACTCTCAAAATGTCAAAACCAAAGTAATGAAACTTTGGTTTTCAGATTTTATTTCAGCGTCCACCTAATAAAAAAACAGCCACAACCTCTCTCTGACTCTGGGTTGCATGGTCTACAGCCTTTAGCATCTCGGGTACAACTCTTTATTTAGCGCCTGCTGTACTCTGTTCCCCTGTACTGCTGAATAATAGATAAGTGACGACCATGATGCGATTGCCGTGTAGGCACTTTAAATGCGAGTGTGTTTTTTTTTCTTTGCCCGGAAGAGGGAGAATGTGTCTCTTGCACTGCACCTGCCTTTGCAGCCATATGTGCGTTTGTATGTGATTTCTGCCCCTCCTTCTCCATCCACTGTCAGACGTTGCACCCCCCCACACCCCTCACTTGGACCTCCTCTTCACCCCCTCACCTTCCCTCGTTCTCCTCCCGGCTTGCTCCCTTTAGCTCGGTAACGGCGAGGGCATTAAACTTTCATGACTGCTGTTTTTTTCTGGCACACTCTTCTTCCCTCCTCCTTCGCTCTCTTTTGGCCTTCCTTCCATCCTCCTTCCTTATTCCCTCTTACTTTTCTTGCCTCTGTCCTCCTTCCTCCCTCTTTTCTCAATTCTCCGTCCTCCCCTAAGCCTCGTTTACTTTCATTCTCATTCTCTCCCTCTCTCCACTTTCCTTCCATCCTATTTTTTTCGTCACCCCCCTCTCTTATGTTTACCCAGCAGTGAGTGCTGCTGGAGGAGAGCATAACGAGGGAGTTTGACACTCCTTTATGGTTTTTAACATTGGGAAACTCAACAGAATTTCAAGTGACTGTAAATTTAAGCAAACCGTTTCCCATCTGTCCCTCACCGCTTTTCTTCTATTTGCACACTTGAAAGACTGCATTCCTTGCGTGTGTGTGTGTGTGCATGAGGGAGAGAAAAAGATGCAACGAGATGTGAAAATGGTCTGAGGAAACAACTCCACTTTTTCTTTCAAACAAGTTCTCTTTTTTTCCCTCCAAGTTCAGACAACATTTAGAAGGGAGCAAAGCCGCAGTGGACTTCACTCTCACTTATGAAATGATGGAATTTTTTCTCATAATTTCCCCCTTCCCCCCTCTCTTTCTCTGTCTTCACTGTCTTTAGAAATTGATGACCAACAATACACCAAGCAGCGAAATAGTTAAGCAAAGCGAAGTTAAATGTGAATCAGTCAGTCTGTGTACAGATGTAGGCATCAAACACTGTTTAGCCACCAGCACTACAACAGAGTACAGCCATAAAGACTCAGAGAACAACAGAGGTTCAGCCAAATATTTGCTTGGGTTGTGTTTTAAAGGTCCAGTGTGTAACATTTAGACATTGAATCTATTACACAGTTTGGCTCTGTGATGTGCGTGTCTTCAAATCCCACTGAGAGTGTTTCAGAAGAGAAGCGTGTTGCCTGGCCGACGTTATTAACTTGTGTATTCTGTTGTTTAAAAAAGATACAAAACTGTGTGTTTCTCCACCTAAAATCTCCTCTGATTGACTGACTTCTGACTTGGTGTCACAATGTTGATCTAGTGTGATTTGATCCGGAGTCTGTATTTTTTCTTTTTGAAAATTCTTTGTGATGTTTCTGTCTGACTTCCTGCCATTGTGATCTGCTCTGCGCTCCTTGATGTGAGTGGGTCGTGGCTTCCATCAAAAATATAACCAGCTGCGTACATGGAGCAGAGCGGAGAGACGCCTTGGTGCTTCTAGTGAAATTTTGAGCATTGTCTAGAATGGGCCAATCAGCTCTGGCGACTGTGGTAGAGCTGGAATGCACTGTGGCTGTGCCGGTGGAATTTGGAGGTTAGTTGCAATCTGCAACTTCACCGCCAGATGCCACTAAATTCGAGACACACACGCAACTTTAACGGTGCAATATGCAATTTCAAACATTCAAAGATTTACTAAAATTATCATCACTCAGATGTGTATGAGTGGTGATTTTACTAGGTCACACAGGCTCTGTCATAAAATGGCATCCATTGGTCTTCGTGGCTGTGTTCGGTCCTGGCTAAGCCATGTTCTCTGGGGGGGCTGCTGAGCCCGGTACCATTACTCACTGGCCTAGCTCTGGCTCTGGTGCCCCCTATTTGTTTAGAGTATGAATTGGCCAATTGACCCTTCCCAAGTTCCGCTTTTTGCTCTGTACTCCAATGCCTCAATCAGAAACTTGGTCAATTTCTCCTTTCCTGTACTTAGATATGCTATATGCTAGGCTCGTCTTTGTTGAAAAGAGAACCAAGTTTTGAAGAAGGTTTAAAGTTAAAAGTAACATATAATCACATCTTAAGTTAGTTATGTTAGCAAATCCTTAGCTAACTAGCTAATTAATGATTGATTAGCCAGCTAGTTAGCTAGAGTTTTGCTAACATTCATATGTAACTATCTAGCAAACAACTGATGTAGATTAGCTAGCTAACTGAGCAAAAAGAGGTAGGACTTAGGAAGGGTCAGTTCTTACACCTTTTCAAAACCTACAAAACTACAATCAAAGACATAAAAAATTCTAAATTAAACTTGTATGTAAATAAATATTTAATATGTAGCCATTGCCATGGGTTGCGTTTGTATTTACTACTATTGTATCAGTCAAGTAGAGCAGTGCTGTCAGTCATGATTGGTCAAGGAAATTTCTGTGTGATAAACTAAAATACGGCGGTGTACGAGAGTTGTAGTTTAACTTGGGCTAAATGTGGCGTCAGTAAAAATTTCAGTTTAAAACCAGAACACGGGACAGATGGCGAGTGGCCAGTCATTTAATTCATCAGCATTCATCAGAAGCCCACGTCGCTCGTTCTAAAAGTTGCAGCTTAATCTTCAGCCACTTCATCCTGGAGGCGACGTCGTCACACTGAACGTGGAAGTGGAGCAGACAGGATGAAAGAGACAGAGATGGAGTGTAGGAGGGAGGAAGAGAAGAGAGAGACCACCTACGAGGCCGCTTGATGATGCGCTGTATCTGTCTTTGTCACTGTTTCTGTGTGTGTGTGTCTCTTTATGTGTGTGTGTGCGCGTGTAAGGCATTATGTTCAGTGAGGACATTGTGAAGTGTTAGGAGGTGCTGCTGTACTCAGATAAAATGTGTGTTTTGGATGCGTTGCTCAGTAGGTGGTGTTTGTGTACGCCGTCTCATAATTGCTGGCTGTCTTTGTTTTGCGTCTGCTTGTGTGATTGTGTGATTGTGTGTGTATATGTTTGTGTGTGTAGACGCAGCAGTGTGTGGGTGGTGAGTTAAATGAAACGAGTGAGCATTAAGTTTAAGCTGAGGTGAGAAGGCAGAAGCCTTGCTGCTTCTCTTCTGCGTCATCCTTCTCTACCTTGTTGCATGTCCCTCCCTTACTCACCTCTCTTTTTCTCTTTCATGTGACATATTACTTTCTTCTCTCATATCCAGTCTTCCCTGTCTGTCTCTGACTAGCACACACACTGCACACATGCTGTAAAGGAATTACGACTGATCCGAGCTGAGTCTTTAGCTAGTCTGTCTTTGAACATCAGTGCTGTTGCTTTTGAAGCTTCCCTTTGAATTATTGCATTTCTGTTTAAGCACGCACAGATAAAGGCCGGCTAAATCTGCAGTGTTTGGCTGTAATCTCACTATTTTCTATACGTAAAGAAGACATATATAAACCGTGGGGTGTATATGACATGCACTAGCATATGTGCTTGCATTTAACACAGACACAGACTTCGGTATTATGGTTTATTTCAACCTGAGTCTTATTTTCTGGGTTCTGGACACCCTTTCATTGCCACAACAAAGTCCAACATGACAGGAAACAAGGGCATTGTGACACAGATCATAAACAAGCCAACAGTATATCAGATAATCTGAGTGCATCTGGTCAGTAAAAATGCCAAATTGCACTAGAATAAATTTAACAATTTCTGATATATGCTTTAATTGCTTTTGAGTAAGATGAGAAGATTGATACTGTCAATACTCTAATGTCTGTCTGTCACGTATCTAGGATGCCATGCAATTGTTCTGATGGCCCAGTAGTCCTAAAAATATCCCATTAGGCCGAAAGTCAATTGGTATAACCAGCTGGTATCACCAACAGGAGGAAACGCCTAGCCTGAAATTTGTACACAAGCAGAAATGTAAGTTGTGATTTTGATATATGATTAACTTGAGAGTTCTTAGTTGGTGTATTTTTCAACTTTGGATATAGCCAGACTAGCTGTTTCCGCCTGCTCCCATTGTTTGTGCTAAGCCAATAGCCTCCACGCTCTACTTAACGCACAGACACGATCTTCAGCTCTCATCAAGAAAGCAAATAAGCGAATGTCAAATTACTCCTTTAGGACACCTGTCGTGAAAGGGGAAAAAGGCCACAAGTGATGCAATAAAAAGAAAATTTTGTTTGCCTAAAAAATTTTAAAATTTTAGAATTAGTTTAAAAATGTTTTCCTCTCCAAGTCCCTTCAATAATGTTATCTCATGCACAACATCATTACCATCATTTACTACAACTACACACACAAAAAGGTTCCTACACTACGACAAATAAAAATCCGATAAACTGGACTTTTCCTTTAATTTAATTTTAGCAGAAAGTTTTGGCTACCGCTTCTTGTACACATGCATTCACTCATACTGACACACACACTGGTATTAATTTAAGCATTGAGTTGGCAGGAAATATTTGGCCCCTGTTTTCTGCAACTGCACACACACTCATCGACGTTCTAGACACACACGCACACTTTAGTACTAAGTTATTTGGCAGGGCGTTTTGGCTACTAGTTTTTGGTAACCAACACACACACACACACACACACACACACACACACACACTTAGGAATTAACTTTGTCTTGGCAGGCAGAAAAATGGAAAATTTCAGCTTTTTTGTTTCTGCATGCACAAAAACACACTTATAAGCGCACACACACATGCACACACAATGGGCAGTAATCCCCCTGTACATGCCAGAGCTTTGGGTAGAACAGGGATTTTCCTCTTCAAAGAGCAGACCACCCATCGCAGCGTCGGAACAATGGTGGCCGAACTCCGGAAGATTTCCTGTGGCGGGGGGTGGGAGTCCACCACACACACATACAAACACACAGATACTGTAGCCAGTGTTATATACAGACACACACACAATCATAACCATTCACATGTCAAGATAGACAAACATTATGCTAATGCACAGACCCTCAGGAGCATGTACATACCTGCAGGCTGCATGTGGCACATTTACACACATACACACAGGCCGCTTTGTGGAGCTCACGGGAGGACGGAGGTTTTTGTGGTGACAGACTGGGATGTGTATGACTGGAGGGGGGCAGGCGCTTGACAAAAGAGCAAAGACACTGAGCAAGAAGAACCAGAGAGGAATAAAGTGATGAAGGGGATAGTAGGAAAGACTGAAGTCCAGCTGTTTCCACTCCTGAACGCAGCCTTGCCTTTTGGCGCTGTCCTGTTTTCGTCCAATCTTTGCACTTGCTGACTTGTTTTTTTCATCTCTGTCTTCATCTTTTGTATTTATTTCTTTTTTGATGCAGCAGAAGATGTGGCCAACCGCTCTGCACCACCGCTGATTCACTTGCAGACAAATTAAAACTATTTGTTGCCTAAAAGCAGCCTTTTGAATTCAAAGACAAAAGATGGTGGGGTGACAAAGAGTGGCCCGCGTGTTGTGGGGGAAATTCGCCCCCAAATGTTTAGATGCCCCCCCCCCCACACACACACACACACACTTCCACCCACATCCTCTCCCCTTTTCTTCTCTTTCTTTTGTCACAGAAGCAACACATTCATTCTAATTTGATGCAGAAATTGTCTTTTTGTGATTGATTTGTTCTTTGTGGACATGCACAATAAGGGACTGTATTGTTGAATTTCTTGCTTTTTTTGTACTGTTATTATATTTATAATGACAGCAGTTGGCTGGGACAGAGAATTCCTTCGATAAACAGATGCACACGATCCTTGCTTCAAGTCAAGTCAGATTCAACTGTATGAAGTTCAGCTAGTTGGTATTCTCATATTGTCTTTTTGCAGCTTTTTTTGGGGGGGAAACTTTCAAAAAAATCCATCCATGAAATTGAAATTTAATTTTGCTAAGTAAGAGCATGTGCGTGTGTGTGTGTGTGTGTGTGTGTGTGTGTGTGTAGGAGGATGGAAGGGTATTTGT
>NW_023339652.1:17719131-17723870 GCF_004916995.1 Morone saxatilis
TATATATATATATATATGTTTTGGAGCTCAAAGACTAAAGGTAGCTTCTTCTTGACCTTCATTCATTTTTCATCCATACTTTGCATTTTTGCCATGCATGCAGTCTCAGGTCAGTCCAGTTTTCATCCATCACTTAACACCCAGGCTGCTCCGGTCCTCAAAGACTGAAACAACAAGCTAAACAAGTCTCCAGGTAGATGCTGCACTCCCATGCAGCTACTTGGCTCCTTTCCTGGTGAGCTCTTTTCCCAGAAACTATCACAGTCATCATTAAGGCTGCAGGGAAAATATGTGTTGTCTGATAAATTTGTACCATTTTGTGAGGGAGTATGAGATGCAATAAAACCAGATTTGTACTTGCTGTAAGCGAAGACTTTAGAAACAACAGTCGGCTGTGTGATAAATAAAAGTTATATATATAACTTATTCTTAAAGCTCCAGTAATTAAATGTTTATATTTATAAAGGATCAAATGACTAGTAAAGTGTGAAAAGAGTTAGTCATTGTCAATTGTCATCTGAGTTCCCTGCATTTTTTTTCTTACAAAGCTTTTTTAGCATTGTTCAGCTTTTCGTTTAGCCCACTAATTGAGCATTTAGCTATGTTGGATGTGCAAATGTTTACTAACACAGTAGCTATAAGTAAGTTGTGACGTGACTGGAAGGTTGTCGGTTCAATCCATGGACTGGCAGGATAGATCTGGGTGGGGAAAGTGAAGAAGCAGCGCTTGCCCCTCCCTCATTACCACCACTGAGGTGCCCTTAAGCAAGGCCTACGAAAACATTGTTTTCTTATGGTGTGGTGCGCCTGGCACACGCATAAAAGTTATAATATTTTCCAATCTTCAGCACAGAACACAGACTGTTTGTGCTTGCCTCCACTGGAGCAAGCTGAACTAAGAATCAATCGCACTTAACTTTATTAAATGACCTATAGTAGGAATATGTGGTGTATCCAGTATAAACCTTTATTCTGTTCTCACCAGAAACAGGCT
Source organism: Morone saxatilis (assembly GCF_004916995.1). Taxonomy (NCBI): domain Eukaryota; kingdom Metazoa; phylum Chordata; class Actinopteri; family Moronidae; genus Morone; species Morone saxatilis. The sequence goes on from NW_023339652.1 coordinate 17,720,126, forward strand.
TTCACTCTTCATCAGACTCCATAGACAAAAGAGGTTATTTTACCTTGCACATTATCGAAAAGCCTTCCAGTAAGCCTCTTTGCTTGCTGCTTTGATTTAGCAAATTACACATTTTTAATCAATATGTATATATTTGTAAATTTTTTGTGAAGTTGAAGTTCAATTTTCAAGTGACATTTTACTTTTGCTCTGTGGATATCTCAAACCATTTGATAGATGAAAAGTATTTCTGATGCCAGATGGGGTAGGACTCTTGAATCACTGAAATTACCAGTCCAGTGTGTTAGTTCCATAAAAGCTGATCATTGGTTATAGTGTTTCAAGTACTTAATGCAGTTTTTGCAGCCAATAAAATTACACTGGGTCCAAAGTGTAATGTTTCTTTAAGTATTTCACCTGATATTTCTCTGTATCTGTGTGAAACCAAGAGAGAGGTAAATGTTGCACTTTAGGACCCACAGTGCAGTCTTTAGGTTAGGCCCATTACTTTCAAGACAGAGATAGAAATGATTGAATTTTTATTTTGGAGTGGAGAATTCCTTCAACCTTGGTTTGTCCAGTGACGATCGAGTGAACACTGCCAAAGTCTGACGAAAAGGAATCTAAAGCATCTTTTGATTGTGCGGTGGCGTGTGTGTATACGTGTGCCTTTGTGGAGGTGCAGCCCCTCATTTACGGGGTTTTTTTGGTGTCTGCTTGACAACTAAACACAAGCCCTTCTGCCAAACAAATAGTAGCTGTGGTGGGGAGAGGGGGCGGCCCCCGGCCCAAACTGCAGAGATGGGCACTCTTTGACAGCTGCTTTCATCTTGTTATTATTCCTCCTTCACACTCAAGGATTTTTGGGCTTCCTAAAGTATTTCTGCTGCTCTCTCCTTCCTCTCCCTCCTTCTATCCCCACCAACTCTTTCTCTTTTTCTGTCACCCGGCTGTGATTGGCTGTTATGACAGAGCCGTCGCCGGGCTGTCAGCCTCTTCTAAAGCTCAGTTTAATTACTCCTTTTCACTAACATGACACGTCCATGCACAGATGCATGCAAACTCGCACACACGAGGGAAAGTCACTCACAAACACATACACTGACACACAAACCGGCTTGCTCAGCTGCACGCCGCGCCGTCCTGGCAGTAATAAAAAAAATAAGCCATGGTGATTGAACCCTCCGTCAGCCGCTCTACCTGACAAAGCAGACCCCCAGATGTTTGTCACTGTTGGCTCTCAGCAGAGCTTTGAAAACATCATGGAGATTTGTGAAGGGCCGGCCGCCGCTGGGTTTGATGGGCACCGATCGATCGCGCGTCCTGCTGCGCCAGCCTCTGAATAGCCAATTAAAGCCATTGAGACGGAGTAGAAAATGGGGGGTGATGCGAAGGAGTCTGTGTTTGATTAGAGGAGGATGATGAGAGAGAGAGAAAGGGGAGGAAAGATGCGGCAGCGGTTGCCAAAGTCAGTAAATGTTTAATATTCTGTGTCGTAAACTTCACAATGATCATTCTTTGTGCTTTCCCTCCTCATCGTTCCTCCAGATAAAGATTCCCTGACGGATGCATTCAGCTATGCTTCCATAAACAGAAGACAGCAGAGCACTGGGTTGAGACCTTGACTGATGGAGGGAAGCTAAGACAGATGTACAGATTTGCTAGAAATGGAGGGGAAAACAATGAGGAGAGCCTTGTCACATGTGAATGCCAAGCTGTGTGGGATGGGTTTCATGTCGCCCTCAATTTTCCCTCTCCTCTTTTTCCCCTCCCCACTCGGTGCTACCCGTCTTTCCTTCGTTTCCTTTCCCTAACCCCCTCTCCTACATTTCCTGCCTTTCCATCTCCCCTTTCCATGTCCCGATGTCTCCCTCAATTTTCTATTTTCTCCTCGACCTGGCCTTTATCTTCCATCCTTGTCTCCTCTCCTTTCCTTTTCTCTCTTACCTTTACTACTTCCACCTCCTTTCTCCTAATTTACACCTCTCTCTGTCTTTTCTTCTGTACCCTCTCCGTTTTCTTGCATTGTTATCTTTTATCTGTCCTTCTTCATCAAATTTTGCCACCTCTCTACATTTCTCATTGTCACTCCCCGATCACTCCGATCTTCTCTTTTCTTTCATTTCCCTGCATTCTTCCTCCTTACCTGTTTCTCCCATTATTTTCCTCCCTCCCCACTTTTCCCCCTCCCTTTTCTTTCCATCACTACTCAACTTTCCTCTCTCTCGTCCCCTGCCAGGTACCCTGCCCTATGACATCAAGATAGTAATTGCCGGAAACCACGAGTTGACCTTTGACCAGGAGTTTATGGCTGACCTGATCAAGCAGGACTTCTACTACTTCCCGTCTGCCTCCAAGCTGAAGCCAGAGAATTATGAGAATGTCCAGTCGCTGCTCACCAACTGCATCTACCTGCAGGACTCCGAGGTCACAGTGCGAGGCTTCAGGATCTACGGCTCCCCCTGGTGAGTAACCCCTGCTTTGGCACTGAACACAAGAGCAAACTCTTAGTGCAGTTACGGAGAAAAAAGTACTTGGTTGAGGTTTCACTTACGTGTGGCATTTATTGTTGCTAGCTTCTATAAAATTGACACAGTTTTAGTGAACAGTTTTATGGTATCATGTTTTAAGGTTGCACGTTGGTGGCCCCAAGTGCAGCAGAAGTAAGTAAGTAATTACAGAAACATCAGACCTATATTTCGTCCTGATAGTGTCTTGGAATAGTCAGTGAAACTTTTTGGTAGTAGGGTAAGCCGTTGGCGAATCCTGATTCCTATGTCTTGAGTGCTTGGTTGCACTGTTATTTCAAAGATTTTTTTCTTTTGTGTGTGCCAAGAACATTTACCACATGTGACCACAACCAGCTCCTGAAAAAAAAATCCTCCAAAGGTCAACACATACCTATTATGTCTTGTAGCACTGCATCATTTGGTGCCCATATGGCACACACCACATACAGATGGTTGTGCTTTGACCCTGGGAAAGAAGACTGGTTCGTCATTAAATAAATAGAGGATCCAGTTTGGTGTGTAGCTTTGCATTCAGGCAGTAACCTGACTGTGCCACATGGTCTGTTACACAGAACCATCTGGGAAGTCGTCGTGCAGGCACTTTAAAAATATCTGTCTATCATGTCTATCAACTTCAACCAGTCAGATCAACAAACGATGTAATGTTTTACCAAAGTCAGTCAGAGAAGAGTGAAAACATATTTTCCACAGAGAAAAGCCTTCAGTGCCGTTCTTTGTTTTTCCTCTAATGTAGAAATACTCTCTGGTTCTGATAGAATGCTAGCAGCATCTACGCTAACCTCTTTAGTAGCCACCATTGTTTTTTTGGAGCTAACAGTCACTTTTCAAACACATCGTCAGACACAGCTAGCGTTAAATCACAGCTCTATCTAATGCCGGAGCTGCCAGAAGTTGATTGGTCCAAACCACTGTGGTTCGTGTATGCTTAAAGCCTGGCAAGATGGATTCTTGCGGATTCTCAAATTCTGGGATCTTCGGAATTCAGTGGCTGAGGAAGTTAGAAAGTTCATTTGTGGTGAAAAAAGTAGTAAAGAAGTTGGTAAGTGAAGCCAGTTGGCCTCAGTCCTTGCTGTACTGAGTTTGCGCTTTCTTTAGGGAAGTGATGAGATGCCAAACAATAGCAGTGTGAATATTCTACATTCACACAACACGACATTATTGGCACGTTCATGTTATTCATCCATACCACTTGTGTCCATATATTTTTGCAGGGTTAAAGGTACATTGTGTAGGAA
>NW_023339652.1:17723895-17736368 GCF_004916995.1 Morone saxatilis
AAAAGGAGGGAGCTAGGAGAGATAAAAGGTTTGACAAGAGATTGTTAATGTTGGAGATAAGTGAATCTGGGTATTTCACTGGAATGGACTTGGCTTATTTGAATCCAACATAGATATACAAGACTGTAAGGAAGAAGAGGAGATTTGGTATGGAGTTAGAATCATGCAAACCTCACACACACACAAAACGTGTTTACTCACGCCCAACGATTCACAAACAAACTCAGTGTGGTTTTCAAATACAAAACATAATTTTCAACAAACTAATGCATTTTGTTTGCAAATAAAGAAACGTACCTATCAAACAAATACACATTTCTTCAATATTACAAAAAAATATCCTCCAAGTACAAACTAAAATCTTTCAAGTAATAAAAAAAAATCCTTCAGTACAAAAAACAGTCACGTGACTTTTGCCACTAATTTCCGCCTTGCTGATCCAAACACAAATGCCTTCAGTTCCACACATAAAATGCAGTAAACTTTCTAATAACTTCCTGTAATTTGCACTCCACAACAGCAGAGTGGCGCTGCTGAGTCAATTTAGCCGCTAGGACGATCTTTTTTTTTTTTCCCCAAAATCTTTATTTAAAGCACCAACAGGATACGTGTGCGGATTCGACTTGCATCCGCCTTTGACTCTGAGTCAGCAGGGTTGTTAGCCGATTCCTGGTCTGTCCCAGGACCATGGTCTCTGGCACGGACCAGTGGTTACTGCACTAGGGGCGCTAGAGATAACTGGTCGCGACCAGCTCATCAGTGGTCCCGTCCAGTGGTCTTGTGGCACGGACCAGTGGTCTCTGGCCTGATTGCTGATTATGCTCCCCCTTGTTGACCAGCAATAAAGCCAATGTATTTATGCCTGTCGCTGGAGGAGCTATATGTGTTGTTGCAATTTGACAGTGTAGATGTCTAATTGGTCAGCGAACATAACTAATAACTTCACTTTAATACTTTTTTAGTAATGATCGATGATATTTGACAGACAAAAGATAATGATTTCTATTTAATTTTAATTTTTACATTTATCAGCAAGTATTGCCAACACAATAGAGGGGAGAAGTGTAATTAAATGTACAATAATACTCCAAAGACCACTCAGTAACTGGTCAAAGACAACAGCAGATGACAAGGACCACAGACAGACCAGTGTCTGTAGCGCCCCAGTGGCAGTAACCATGTCCGTGCCAAATGTGTGTGGAACTGAAAGGCATTTTGTGTGGATCAGCAAGGTGAAATATTTAAGTGCTAAAAGTCAACAGTTTTCGACTTGTAGAATTGTTTTTTACTTGAAGGTTTTTTTTTTGTACTTAAGATTTTAGTTTGTACTTGGAAGGATATTTTTTTGTAATTGAAGAAAATGTTTCTTTGTATGTGTAAAAACAATACTTGTATTTGTTTCTTGGAGCATGAATGTATGTTTGTTGATAAGTACGTTTCTTATTTGCAAAACAAAATGCATTAGATTGTGAATGATGTTTGTATTGCAAACCACACTGAGTTTGTTGTGAATCGTTGGGCGTGAGTAAAACACGTTTTGTGTGTGTGTGTGTGTGTGAGGTTTTGGCAGGATTCTTACTCCATATTATGGTAAGATAAGTGGGGGTATAGGAGAAAAGGGAGTTTATCTTCCTATCTATTCTCTCTTTTTGCATTTCCTGTGTTCTGATTGTTTCTCAATTTCTTCATTTGTGTCTGTCGCTTCCTCTCATTCTCCATCCTGTTGTCTGCCACTGTCTTAAACTTCCTGTCTTTTCTTCCTCCTCCATCCCTCTATCCATCTGGCTTCATGGGCCGTTACTCGCCATTTCCCACTGCCATCCCTCACTCCCACTTCATCGTCTCCTTTCTCTTTCTCTCCTCCACAGAGGTAGTCTGACGCTGTGTGCTTCTCAGTGGGCTCTTACAGTCCATCCCACGCCTGGATCACTCTCTTACACACATGCAAACAAACATAAACACACTCCACATCCCCATCCAAACCCCTTACCATCCCAACCTAAATTAGATCCTGCTTGCTTCATTCTCCTCTAACCTTCCAAATTTGTCACTGCATGAATCGGCGGAGCAGAGGGATGGTGTGGGGGCGGTGCTCTGCTCCTTCCTCCTGATACTAATGTGAGTTTACAAGTCATTTGTCACAGACGTATGGCACAGCCACCCTCCGTCTGAGAGCTACGAGGACTTGTGTGCATGTTTCAGTTTTTGAAGAAGAAGAAGGATTGTAGGATGCAGAGGTGTGGACTCGAGTCAAATGATTTGGACTCAAATCAGACTCAAGTCACAAATTAATATCAATGACTTGTGACTTCACTTCACTGTGATACTTTCCCTTAAGACCATTCCTTCATTTTCTGAATCAACTTACATTAACGCTATCCAGTCGACACCTAATTCTCCAGATCCTCTTTGTTTGAACCAATGCGACAGCATCCAATCAATTTGCAGGAGGGCACCAGTTTATAAATATGATACTAAAGATCATTTTGCTTTGTTTGTTTTGTTGTTGAAATGGCATTACATTTGGTGCACTGTGACTTGTTTAGGACTAAATGTGACACAGTTGTTAGAGCGGGTGTTGGTTCACTCTGACTTGTTCCTCTACATTTCTTGATGAAAAGCCACCCAGCAAGGTGACCAACAGCAGGTGATGCAGTCCTAATGTGGATATTTATCTTCTGGTGTCACAAAGAGCTCACAAAAAATAATAACTGATTATGAGTAGTGTTTACTGCTATGAGACTGCAACCCACTCAACCGTAGGGCTGTGCGATATGACAATATATATCATGTGATGATAGAAAAAAGTGTTGTTTACTTTGTTGTGTCAAAAATCACACTGAACAATATTTTTCTTTATTTGCATGCCGCTCCTTCTGCACGACAGTACAGTACTGTCAAGTCAAATGAATCTCGGATTCAGACACTGCAAAAGGCTATATTACATTATATGTAATATATGAATTATTTATTCATTGAATTTATAGAAATGTCAATGTCACTGCATGAATGGCATTGTGATCTGTATCGTTAAATGGATATGAAATTACCTATATCGGGACATGAGATTTTGATCATATCCCACAGTCCTAGCAAACCGCATGTTGTGAATAATGATTAACAAACAGAGACAGGATGAAAAAGAGGTGCAAAATTCTGGGGACGGATTATGTGAGATCACTATGCCACACTTTTTAATGGACTTAATGAACTGCCAAATACACAGAGTTGGATAAAAACACAACACAATGCAGTTTTAGCTGCTTTTGACTGTCAGATTGATCACGGAAAATGCCTGCACCCGTGTTCTGACACACATACCTGTTACCATGGTTACCTAATGATTTGTATGAAAATATATATAAAAGCACATATCCACTATCACAAAGTGCTGTGGTTGGTCTGTTTGATTTCAGATTGCAAACAAAAACACACCACCGTCTGCTTCAAAGCCCCCATTTTGGTCTGCAACAGAGTTCTGTTTGACTTAGCTTTCACCCTAGCCTAAACGAATTGCACTAAGCGGGCAACCCCACTAACCCTAACCCTAACTGAACCAAACTGGTTAGGGGTGAAAACACCCCAGCTGGACAGGTGCTGTGTCCCAATTCGGAATCGGACTAAATTGACTAACTTAAGTATATTAAAAAGTTCACAAAGTCAGAACTAAGTTTGAGTGTGTTGTTATTGTCCAACTATGTAATGCACAAAATAAACTGATGAGCTGTGAAATTTTACTGGTAGTGGCATTCCAAAGTTGCAGTTTAGTCCACTGGCACATTTCAATTAAATTTTATTTGTATAGGCACAATTCATGACAGAAGTTGATCCTCAGGACCACTTTTCAATAAGAGCAACGCGTCCTAGACCATAAATCCTTTTAACTTACACTAGACCACAGTACCCACAAAGATGAGACAGCACTTTAGGCGACGGGGGCCAAGGAAAAATCGCCTTTTACAGGCAAGAGACCTAGGACCAGGACCCTTCCCGGCTCTTAGGCTGGGTGGTATCTGCTTGCGACCCAGTTGGGGGCACATCACATCCTTTTTGTGAAAAATAGTAAAGTGCCTATAAAATCTGTAAACTTCCCTTTTTGCTACATAGCATTATAGTGAAGTAAAATTTAAAACGGATCAGGAAGACTTACCATACATTTACAAATAGTAAATTGTGTCAGCACTTTTCTGTCGACACTGATGCTGTGATAGCAGTTATCTTAACATTATTTATGACAGAATATTATATCAGTAGTTTCTGTAAGTCACCTTACACCACATGTACACTTTGTCGCTATTATTTTAGCCATCTCTTTGTTGCTGTATTTGGAGCTATAGTTACATAGCTAGCTATACATGGAAGTTAAATCCCCATTTTTAATTCCACCTACTAAGCTCTGGTTGGTCGATTATTTTCCAGCCAGAGAAAACAGACCAGATCTACTTGAATCGCTGAAAAAAGCCGTGCTATAATTTAGGGGTCTGAAACAAGACTATGTTTTGTCATGATTAAATCTGCATGGCATCATTTTGTTGGTTTACCAATGGAAATAATGTTATGTAATGAACAATAATCTGAACTATTATTTGAATCAAATATTTCTTATTTGAGGATTTAGAGTATGTAATGTAGGCGTGCTGCAGCTGTGGTAGTGTTTGTTGAAAATCACTATGCATTGCAAGGTTTTGACTTTGTTAACCCGTGCATGCTGTTTTTTAGAAATATGGCACAGCAAAGGTGGATGCAAAATTAGTGTTAGTGAAAATAAATATAAGCTGCTGTACTTTTGTCTTCTTTGTATACACCAAAAAAAGACATTAATTAAGTGTATGGCACTGCAGAAGCTTTGATTTATTTGCTAAACAAGTGCAGTCCATCAAGTCAGAATCTTTTTCCAAAAATAACAAACAGGAGCTAAGCAACGCATGAAAAATATTCTGCAGCTATATTTGTGCTGCCATTTTTATGGGATGTCAACTTCCTCCACCAAAGAAAATGTCTTACATTTATTCTCTCAGAGAGCAGATTAATAATGATGATTGATGATTTTTTTCAGTCACTTAAAAAAAAAAAAAAAAAGGTCCAATAACGTCATCGGCTGCAGATTTGGTCACTTGTAACACAATAGGACTCACTGACTGTAAATCATAGTTTGGCACAAATATGCAATTTAGACGAGAGCGTACCAGCATTCATATACCATTTTATAAGCATAGAATTAAAAGGTATTATCTGTCCTTCATTTATCAATTAGAATTTAGCCCTATCTTTCTATTACTGGACTTAATATTGCTTTAAAAAAATCAACTTTTGAAATTAAATATTCACACAGAAAGTACATAATAGTTTCACCAGCTGGTATCACAGATCTTGGATGCTCAGTATCTCCGAACTACTCTCTCTACTCATAATTTAGCAACTAAGATGCTCGGCAGCAAAAACCAATCTGGCAACCTCGGCAGATTACATCTGAGTCATTATTAATAATGAGCTGTATGGCAGGGACAAGCAGCTTTGCACATTTGTGGATCTGCTCCTCTACGAGCACAAACACAGCCATGAGTATGCGCTTCTCGCTCTCACAATTTTTTCATCATCGTCTAATTAAGAAAGAAACTTGTGTGTGATAGTAAGAGGAGTGAAAACATCTTCTTCTCTAACAAAAGCCTTTATCACAGTGATTCATTCTTCTTTGAATATACTGTATGTATAACATTGAAACTGAAGGCATTGCAGTGAACAAGTTTGGATCCTGTATAGAATTCTTACAGTAGAAGAAAACCTTCACACTTGACATATTTGTTTGTCTTTAACATATTGGAAAATATAACTTTCCATTTATGGCTCATGGTTTCATGGGTCTATTGACTGCTGCTGTACATGGCAGTTTCATTGTTTCCCTTTATGACATGGTCTGGGTGAACACTCCATTCTGATTTGCTGCATTTTGTCTGTTCATTTCTCATAATGGACTCCTCATCTATCATTATCTCGTTATACACTCCATAATTGATTTGTTGATCAACAGCAAATCAACCAGCAACAAGTAATCATTTAGTCATTTTCTAAGCAGAAATGCCAAAAGTTCATTGTTTCCAGGTTCTGAAATGTAAAAATGTTGCTGTTGTTCTATGACAGTGAAGTCAGTGTTTCGGGATTTTCAACTTTTGGTTCAGACAACAGACAAGTGGAATATGTCAGCTTGGGCTTTGGGATTTATGAAAGGCAGTTTTTACTATTTTCTGACATGCTAAACCAGTGGTTCTCAACCTTTTTGGTGTCATTGACCCACAAATAAAATACATTAGGCCGTGGACCCGTATTTGATAAGATGTAGTCTGAGCCATCCCCGTCTGATAATATTTAGTTATTTCATAACTGTCTATAGATTAGATTGGCACATTAACATTGAAGAGTGTGAAACCTATGAACAGAAGAGTCATTCTTACACATTCTCTCATTGGTCTACCCTAACCCCGGGTCCCAGGTTTAGAACCACTGTGCTTAAACCATCAGTTAATTTTCATAGAAAATAGTTGTCAGATGTCTTAATAATGTAAGGTTCCAGCCTCACAGTACATAATGGAATACTAATAGTAGATTACTACCTGAAACAATTTGATAAAACACAACTTTACAGCCAATGAGCACAGTATAACCCAGAGGTTGGCTTCGGAGCTCTAGCTCCTCTCTAGTGACTCCCTGTTGCTTTGACAAAAAATTAATAACTACATTTTAAACATTTTTATTTATCATTGTTGTAGGCCTAAAGTTATTCTTACATCCTCCAGCTGTGAAAAAAGCATGTAACCATAACAAACCATTTTAGCAACTGAAATGTACATCAGAAAGATTTTTTCTTTTTGGCTAAAAATGGCTCTTAGACCACTGGTATGAACTAAAATAATTAAGGTTGGAAAACTGGATTTTGACAGAAGTCCCTCTACAGGCTAGAAGATGGAGGTCAAACTTGATATACTTTAGTGGCCCAAATCAAATTATGTAGAACCAGCTGATATAGCTTGATCCTGGAGCTTGGGCCCCTGGACTGCCCTATCAGAACATAAAAACAGTGGTTTATCACTCAGATGCAAGATTTTACACCATGGCAATTATTTTAAGTTTTGGCATGACTATCATGAGGTAAAGAGTAGATACAGAGGTTTCACTTTACAAATTTGTCTAGCAGGATAGTGCTCTTGCTTGTATTAGATTGGTCACTGCAGCACCTTGCATGTTTATGCCAGAGCTTTCTGGCATCTCGACTGCTTCGGTGGACTGGCCTAATTCAAATCTTAATACACTCCAATACTTCCCTACACTTTTACTTTAACTTTGGAAACACATCGCAAATATATAGTTTGATAATAGATATAGATAATAGATAAATAAAAAGGCTCAGTAATTTGCAAAAACAGCTGTTTTTTATCAAATGTTACTCAAACAGGAGGAAATAGTGCATTTGTTAGGGACTGTTTTCAGCAGTGGATTAATCCACATTTGGTGGTCCAGTGAGTATTTGTAGTAGCAGAACTGTGTATGTGGGATTGAGTGAAAAAAGACTATAGTGTGTGTGTTCATGGTAATGAAGGAACATGATGTGTTTTTAATAGTTTTTGGAACGGTGCTCTATGGCACACAGGGAGAAGATATATCAGGCTTAGTACACACACAATATCATGAGGATATACGTGAGGATACATTCATTGTTGGTTTGGGTCTTTTTGTGGGAAACATCTAGAATATGACCAGTCTTAAATGGTTTATAAATGTAGCCTATTTTCGACAGCAGACGTGTAAAACCTAGACAAGAGACTGTTTGGCTCGAGGGTCTCTGACAGATGCTTCAATTAATTGAATTTTAGGGGGCAGCCCTAATAACTTTGAAACTAATAGGGTTAGAGACTTTATTCCAAATCCCAAGGGGATATTTTGTAGGGTCAAGATATAAGTCTAACTTGAGGAGAACTGCTCATTTGGTGGGAGTTGTTCTTCAAGTACCTGTCTTATATTTGAGGTTTTTTTGCTGTTGAACTCAGCACGATGAAGGAGTCAGAGACAGACAGAAACAGCTAGAGAGGACAGGCAGGGGCAGATGAGGAGAGCCTAGGAAAAGTGTCTAACGGGTTAAATCTCTTTAAATGTTTATAATGATGGTCTCTGACGAATGTAAGACAGGCAGGGGAGACGGACGGCTTTTTCACAGACACACACAAACAGACGCGGGGATGAGAGGGACAAAGTAGTCTGTTTGTTGACGGGGGATTTGCACAGAGCGACGGGGGAGAGAGAGCGAGGGACCCTTTTTTCTTCTTTAAATGAAAACGGCAGAAATGTATCGCTCCCCACTGCTCGGCGTGGAATAATTAAGGACGGAGATGCAAAAGACTCCTTAATTAGATTTTTTAATTATTGAGGATTCACTTCTCCTTCTATAGTGGCCCAATTAAGAAAGCTCATCAAAAACTAAAGAGATGAAGAGAGGCCTCCTCCTCTTCCCTGTACCCCCCTCCTGTCTCGTCTTCCTCCATCTCCTCTTCCTCAACTCTCTCATTTGATAGAAATGGACTACCTGCGATCTGTTTGAAGGCTTGTCCTCACTGATGAGCGAGAAATGGAAGGAACTCGCACCGACTTTAATTAACTTGCTTGTTTTCACGGCCCCGGTGAAAGTAAAGGAGAGAGGAGGGAGAGTGAAGGGCTGGAGAAAGGAGAGGTAAAATGCAGCGGTTGCGCGTAAAGCTTTTTCTTTAAAGATAATGAGTCTAATGATGGTGGAGATGGCATGAAGGTAATTTGACCTTCTTTCTCTTCTCTGAGCTGTTGGAGTTTGCTTTGTTCTCGCTCTGATGAGCAAACACTTCAGAGAAAGAAGTTTGATTGACGGAGAAAAAGTATGAATGAGTGACAAATCCGATTTCTTAAAGGACTCTATCCGTGTTGCTGCATGTTTTAGCCCATTAACTACAAATTGTACTACTACAAACCATTTTCTGGACTGATTTCCTTCCTTCCGGGCATTTCAGGATATTATGAAAATCTACTTGCAGAAACTCATCATGTGATTGTGTGGTTGCAAACAAGAGCCATTTTGAAGAAAGGCTACTGTTGGTGCATTCAAAGACTTCCAAGGTGTGAGAAATGGCTGCTAAAATCCTGGAGATTAAATCCAGTAGACATGCGTGAAAGTTATTCTGACCATTTCTTGCATTGAGAAGTTAGTTTTGCAACCAACCCTCAAATCTTGGCCGTTGAAGTTTCATTAAATTCTCACCAGCAAAACGTCAGTGTGGGCCATTTATTCAAATTGCCAAATTTACCCAAACCTAATGAAAGTACGACCATGTAAGCTTTATTTTAAAAGTCTCAACTGGATGTTGCATTTTTATTGTTGCTAACTTGAGTGGGGAACCCTGCACGTCCAGAAATGATGCTAAAGGAGGGATACCTACAGCGCCATAGTTGAAGGATAAGGCCACTGACTAAGCAGCTGTATTTGATAGGAGTCATATTCTAAGGTGCTCATACTGTTCGTACTTGTTTGCTTTAACTTTATAAGACATCTTGAACAATAGAGCACATCTTCCCTCCAGGTCGGGAGGGGTTAAGGATGAGGTAAAGGTGGACTGTTGGACATTCAAGGTGTCTTTAATGCCAGAGACTGTGATTTGCATTATTCATCATGATTGTTGCCTAACCTTAGCCAAGTAGGCTGAACTTTGATTATTGGCCTTGAAAACAGTAGTAAAATAATTTATTTATTTTAATAATTTAATAAATTGTCTTGTCAAATTTAATCAAGTTTTTTGAGTCAGTGTAACAAGTGTTACAGTTGTGCTGCTGTTGGCAGATCGGAAAACACTCATATAAGTAGTTTTTGTATTGGTCATATGGGTTTTTTTAAGCCTGGCATCACTAGACTAATTCACAAATGCAAATTAGTCTGGAACCTTTCAATTCATTTTTTGAGTTCATTTCCAAGGGGTGTTTTTAATGGGCGCGGACCAAAATTCTGTTGGACACAGTTGGATAGACCTTCAACCAGTAAGCAACGAAATATGTGATATAGCACTGAGTGACATATGCGACTTGGGGTGGTGCTTGGTTTGTTTTCAAGCAGGAAAAAAGTGGAAACCTCGACTACTTTCTCAAATTACAGCTAAGCAGTACACTAAAATGTCTTTCTGAAAACATCTGAGGCCAGAAATGGGCAGTGCAGTATTCTTGAGATGTTGATTGATATTTGACAGTTTGATCTGAGTTTCATGAGCCTGCCGCATATTAAATAAACGGTTCTGATTGACCTGACCAGGTCCAGGACAGGTCGAATTCAGTTTGAATGAAAGGGTGGCCAGAAGCACCTGCCAGAACAAATGAAATGTGAGATTATTTTTTTTTGCACTATAAATCAGCTATTTTCCCGTTTAGATAAGAAAATGATTTTTTGAAGACGAAAAATATTCAGCTGCCAAAATGCTCAGTGTGATGGATACCTCTCACAAGTCTGACATTTTTCCAAGTTGCTTTCCATAGTCTATTGAAATGAACTGAAACCACGGCTGCCGGGAAGGAAGGAAATCAATCTAAAAACATGTGGTATGCTTTGGAGTACTGTTGACAGTAACGTAATGTATGCATGGTTTGTAGTCAATGGGCTACAACATGCAGCACCACCGGTGTGCTGTTTTAAAGATGTAAAAAGACAGAGAGATGTACAGTTGGGAGTTTGTGCTTTTCTGGGCCTCTTCACCAGAGCCCACACTAAATTAACATCCGATTCACTCTGAGACTCTCAACACCCCCTTGGGCCCCGTCCTCTCCTCTCTCTCCTCCCCTCCTTTATCCCTTCATTCCTCCATCTCCCACTTCCATCCCTGTAGCGCTTACATTCCCACAGGACCCAAATAAAGTAGCCTACGAACACTGAACATTAATAAACGGGTACTTAAGGGGGTTGGTAGAGGAGAGAAGAAAAAAGAATTGGCCTACTTTAACACTTGTCACTTTCCCACCCTCTCACACATCTTCTCTCTCCCCCCTTTTCTCCTTCCTACTCCTCCAATTTCAGTAAGTGCTGCCAGTCTGCAGCCCTGTAGCTGAATAAACAGTTATGGAGGAAGGAAGAGCAGACGAGAGGACATTTACTGTGTCGTTTCCCTGGAGGGATTTCTCTTTAAATTACCTGTTAAATGGCCTCCAGGGGCAGGACTTCATCGTACGTTGGTGTGTGTGTGTGTATGTATGTGTGTGTGTCAGCATTTGTGTGTGGTTGTGTGTTATGGCACGCTACAGGGCATTTTCCTCCATTTCACACATGCCTTCCCTCCCCAAGGCATGTGGCATTGTCGGGTAAAAAAAACGGAATTAAAGTGATTCTGTCCTTATGTTCCTCCTCGCCTCAGTCTCTCTCCTCTCACACACACACTGCTCCCTACCTCTTCTTCTTTCCTTCTCGCCAGTTCATCAGTGAGCGGTTATGTTTGGTGTTTGACCACAGAGTCGGGGGAGTCGGGATGCTATGAGCACTGCAAAAAGTGTCCACGCTGGGAAGTCATACTGTCTCCATTTCTGCCTTTCTCTTTGCACGCTTGAAACTAGCAAATGAGATGATTCTGACTCCTCAAAATACAGCTTCATTTATTGCAGCAGTTCTACACAAACAAATATGTGTTACAAACTGTGAAACAAGGCAGATTAACTCCGATTGATCCGCTTGCATTAAAATGAGCCTTTCAAGCAAGATAAACATGTTGATGTACTAAAATGAAGGGACATTTTCTCACTGATGGTCTTCATGGAGAATACTGACAAACACACGTTTGCATACTCTGACAATGTTAGAACTATTTAATTGTAATTCCAGGTGTTATTTGGTGAAGTGCTATAATTTACTCTTTTGTACTGTATTTATCCATGTTATTATAGAAATATTGATTTCGGTCCTACATTTACCAGAACACCTATTGAAAAAAATATAAAAATAAAACTACACATCCTACATTCTTAATCCTTCCCAGTGAGGTTCTTTTGTGTGTTGGTTAGCTTTCTGCTTCTGTTGGTTGGTACATACATTTACAGTTATTTTCCCTTAAACCACAGATTCTGCAACAGTGATGGTATCACTGGTTTCAGTGGTTGTGCAAGGGTTTGATGGAAACCTGGGATTCGACACCATAGATGTAAAAATGATGGAGGGTTGGCTCAATAACTCAGTCTGTAATTTCAATTCAATTCAATTCAATTCAATTCACTTTTATTTGTATATGCCAATTCATAACAGAAGTTATCTCAGGACACTTTTCAAATAGAGCAGGTCTAGACCGAACTCCTTTTAACATTATTTACAGAGACCCAACAGTACCACCATGAGCAAGCACTTGGCAACAAGGGCAAGGAAAAACTGCCTTTTAACAGGCAGAAACCTAGGACAGATCCTTCGGCTCTAGGTGGGTGGTCGTCTGTCTCGACCAGTT
>NW_023339652.1:17736468-17742554 GCF_004916995.1 Morone saxatilis
AGAGAGAGAGAGAGAGACAGACAGAGACAGAGAGAGAGACAGACAGACAGACAGACAGACAGACAGGTGCACAGCAACAACAGTATTGGTAATAGGGACTAGGCTTGGGAACTGAAGGGTGGCTGGCTCAAGTCTAGCTCGGACCTTGTTATACAGTGTGGACTGGTGGCTGGAGAGGTACCAGTTCACTTCATGGGCACCTGGGGCCTGAAAACCTCCTACTGCCAGTCCAAAGTTGCTGGCTGTGGTGTAAACAAACCTCCCCTGGTACTTTGGGCTCGCAGTCCAGGTACAATCAGCTAATAGGAGCGCTAACTAGCTGGTGGCAGCAGCTACTACAGTTAGCACATACAGCAGTGCACAGGTAAGAGACTTCCTGTGTTACACAAGAAACGGTCTGTGTTGCAACAATCCCATGATACTTTCATCCCAAGGACAAGGCGCAGCTCCCAAATGTAGTTTAATGTTGTTTTTTTCCGTGACTAACAGACTAAGGAAAAGTGGGTCATCTAAGATTCTTGTCATTGACAAACGATTTAGTTGACTATTAGCGAAAAGCACTACAGAATACCCTTCCGTATTTATTTCAAATAAAGAAAGAAATCCTATTACAGTATGTCACCTTCCTAGTTGCTGCCTTCACAGGGAGGCTGGCCTTGACATAGATCCAACATGTCTTGGGGCTGCATTGCATATTCTGGTCTATGGAAACTGTCTGTGTTGCAATTGGTCCCTCTGTGTATGTCTTCTATGATGGATTTCTCCCTGTTGATTGGTGAACGTCAGTGAAATACTAGATTCTGGTGTGTGGTTTTGTTGGAAATGTCTCAGAAGAATGTTGTGTTGTTTCCATTTTGCCAGTTAATCACTTGTCCCAGCCAGCTTCTCTTTTATTGAAGTGTTTTTGGGTAGCTTTTTCCTTTAAATCTGATCAAATAATCAGTTAAAATGGTGGGTTTTACAAGAACTAATTTGCATTCGAAATTAACAATTAACTCACCCAAATGGCAGTAAGTTGAGTCAAGTTGTATTATGAAAATTATTATTGATTCTTTCATTCTGACTTAATACAACATTAAATACTTGTGCAACTTGTTAAGGTGCATATTTTCTTGTACAAAATTGTTTTTTACTGAAAACAAGGAGCACAAATTGTTAGCACTTAAGGGTTCAGCTCCCCATTTAAATCAGGTTGTCAGGATATTTTTTGCAGCGTGCAGGGGCTGCAGGACAGGCTCCATCCTTCCCCTGAGGGCAGCTCAGTGCTCCACACCACAGTGTGTCCCTTCTGCCATGCTGGCACCAGGCTAACAGTTCTTGCCACTTGCCACTTGCTCCCCGCCCCATCCCGGATGGAGGAGAGGGAGCCACCCTGCCACCCAACTGCCCACCCAACCACCTGCAACACCTCCTCCACTTCCCCTGAACAAGCCACCAGCTCTGGATGATCTGGCTAATCTCCACAGTTCACACTCTAAGCTGAGGAGAGGAGAGAAGACGAGAGGAATGGAGAGGAAGGGTGGGCTCCCTCCATTTTTTTCTATTGTCTTTCTGTTCCTTTCTTCTCCTCCCCGCCCCTCATTTCCTCCTCTCCACCGGAGAACTTTGAAATAATTTGCGTCTCGTGGGTTTTTTACACATTCTAATTTCCAACTAAATGGGACATCTGTTTGAGAAAAGGAAGATTTGCCATGGTTGCCAAGGCAACTATCACTCTGAAAGGAGGGGGGGGGGCAGGTTGCGGGAGGAAAGAAAAAAAAGGAAGTCCAACAGCTTTTATGGACAGAATTAGACTTTGGTGGAATATTATCCCTGCAAGACAAACAGCAACGGGGCCTGTTCTCTCTTCTTTCTTTTTTTCTCTCTTCCCATCCCTCCTCATGTTATCCTCCTCCCTCTCAGTCTTTTTATCATCTCTCATTCCACTTTCCCCATCTCCAACTGACTGTCTGTCTTTCCCTTTATCGGCTCAGGACCTCATATTCCCCTCCCCTGTCCCTATTTCCCTTCCTTTCCCCTCTTTTTTCCCCCTCTTTCTCTATCCCTCATGCTGCAGCATCATCAGAAATATCAGTGTGAAATCTGCCTCCAATTAGAGGCCTAAACCCCCCGGTCCAACCCCCAGCCGCCCACCCATGACAGCTTTTCCGCTGTTTGAAATGTTTCATTTGTGGTGCTGAAGCCCACCTCACACTCCCTGGTAATTGGTCATTATTTAGAACAGGAAGGGACAAATGTGCTTCGCCCAGTGCTTCCAAATGCAAGTTAAACGGCCCTTCATTATGGCTGCACTAACAGTAAGGAATGGTAGGGGTGGGGGGGTCTTGGTGGTTGTGTAAAACGTCATATGCTGCAGTCCAGACATGACAAGACAAGGTGGGGAAGGATTTCTTCCTCTTCCTTCCTGTGACATTTCATGGAGGTTTGTTTGAAGACAGAAAGTCAGAGTTGGAAAACAGGTGAAGCGGTGCTGGGTCTGTTTGTATTACGTCGAAATCTGCTGCATGCACAACCTGAGGGACGAGCCAAGGGGAAAGAATTAGGTTTCGAGAGTAAGGGAGAGGAAAAGAAAAGGGTTGTTTTGTGTTAACAGCAGTAGGGCACAAATTGTCATTATCACTGTCGATATTGTTTCAAAATCGATCAGTGGATGCAGCAGTAACAATCCTCTGGTGGCCGTGCATCGCATGAAACGCTCTCTGACAGGTTTTTGCAGTGAAATTGAGCTCCTTTCCCTGCTCCCACACAAACCTCAAACCAGTGCTTGATTGGAATAAAAAAAGGTGACAGTACTCAAAACTAGCAGCCTGCATAGCAGCACCTGCAGCACAAATCATGCACAAGCAATATTAATGTGGAAAAGAGAGTTTAAATCATTCCTGGGGCTTTTTTTTCCACCTTTGTTAGAACACACACATTATGTGTCAGTGTCTCTTAGTCCAATCAAATTCTCAACATCTGATGTCTGATTTTCACACAGAGATAAAAAGAAAAGACCGGAGTGGTGCTCCAAAACAGCACCTGCTTAATATATCATGAAGCTTGGTAAAGTAATATTGCTGTTTAAAACATCAAATCTTGTCAGTTGTCAAATTTGCATCCCCAGGTAGTAAAAATCTGCAGCATCCCAGTGGGTATCAGGATCAGCACCTCAGACAGCCATCATCCACCTGTAAAGCCCTTAGAAACTATAGACTAAATGCTGATCTTTGGATGGTCTTTGACCTTCACTACAACTGAACATGTTTACATCAGTGAGGTTTTCAGTAGGCCTGTGATCCAGAAGCATTCAGGCAGTTAAAGGTTGCTTTCACACCTGGTGTGGTTCAAATAAATTCTGATGCTGTTGTTTGTCTTATTTGGTTAGTCTGGTGTGAAAGCTGTCAATCAGACTCTGGTACAGACTTAGTCTCCTGATACCAGACGATCAGAGATCTTCGGATCTTCAGAGAGCTACCGATCATCTGGGAATTTCTAAATGCAAAGTAGTTGCTTAAATGGCAGTGAGAATGGCCACCAACAAACGTGCTCCCCTAACCTCAAGGATACATTTTACCTAAAACAGTGTTGTCCCCTATTCTCCTCCATAGTGAAAAAAACAGGAGATATAGTGAGTCACTTTGTTTGACCCATCAGTCCACCCCAATCTCCTCCATCTGCAGACCTTGTTGCTCTTTATACAATGTCACATGACATTTTTTTTTATGACAGTTATCTTTGCACAATATATGACTTAAGACATTGGCATGTTATTCATACGCCATTTGGTGATACCAGGCTGAACAACAGTATTTTCTCATAGTGGGATTTTTAACATGAATTTAAAAGCCAAAATACTATTAAACCTGCTCAGCGGATGGGAAAGAAATTTGCAATGTACTTCCTGTAAGATAATTTGGTAACAATGGTTACACATATGCACATGACTACTGGAATCTTTCCTGATGCAGTCTGTATCAGTTATCAGAAGTGTATTGATCCTGCGTCCTACAGCGTTTACTTAAGGAGTGAAAACTGTTCTGTAATGTTACACTACAAAATGCCTTTTTTGTCCTTATTCTACTTGTTTGTCATTATTTATGACATAGGTCCAGGTACAGTCTCAACTAGTAATGTTAATGTAATATTTATATATCAGTTATATCTTCATGAGCTAAACACATCAGATTCAGTAAAACGTTGCATGACTTGCTGTTAGTCTCTAGGATTTGATTCCCCCACGTACCTTCATATAAAAACTGTCCAATTAATAAATGCCCGTCAGTGTGTATGAATTTAAGGTTACAGCTCTTGCTTTGTTTGTAATAAGTTATGAGTCATCAGTTATTTTTGAATAACAAGAAACACACTGCAAAAAAACACAGCTATGTATCATTTGTCCCAAATTAACCAAACTACAGGTGTGAAAGCAATAAGCCAATGGTTGAAAATAAACACACAACGGTGGTAAGTGTCATATGTATTATGTGCTTATCTGGGTAATAACGATTACTTTGAAATCTAATGTGTCAGCTGAAAGACGCACATGTTCTCTAATGTCAGAAGGTATTACATTACATTACATTACATACAAGTGAAAAGGGTCAGAGGTCAAACTTGAAACTTTGAAGAAGAGAGGGCAACAAAACAATGTCTGGTGTTAAATTAGTACTGTTAACTAGTCAATAGTAGTTTCCCTAATCTTAATCTCTATAAATGGATATCTACATATGAATGCAGAATCTGTGGGCAAGCATTCTGGTTTCCATTTATAGTCTGTCTTTTGTCAGTTTGTAGTTTGAATAGTCAGTGTGGAGAGCAAAAGAGGCGGAACATATTGGCCAAAATACAATCTCAAAACCCATCGGCTATTGTCTCAGGACAGTTTAGCATTCATATGCAGCTATCTGTTGATAGAGATAACCATTTTTGCATCTAACGTCGCTAATTGAACAGTGAACAAAAACAGCACACGAAAGAGGGAGTCTTAGCCCAGATGTGTGTTAACTGGATATTAGGATATGTTTCAGGTACTTATGTGGATATATCCTGTAAGTTTTGGGATGATTGGACCATTTCTGATGTATAGTCTGCTCTGTGGCTACACCAGTAGATCCAGAGATTGCCCCATAACTAAGAACTTATTTGAACCCAAACAATAATCTTTCCATAAACC
This sequence comes from Morone saxatilis, assembly GCF_004916995.1. Lineage (NCBI taxonomy): Eukaryota > Metazoa > Chordata > Actinopteri > Moronidae > Morone > Morone saxatilis. The sequence continues at coordinate 17,741,624 of NW_023339652.1, forward strand.
TAACCAAACCTTAACTATAGCGTTGTCACATCACATAACTGATTTATTTTCTCAGAAAACACTTCTAGTGTCAATCTAGAGAGCAGTATTATGTGGAGGACTTGTTGGTTTTACCTGAGAGAGTCTGCACTGAGTTGAAGTTAGTTTAAAGTTGGTATTAACCAGCTAGATGTCTTATATTGTGAGACCTGTCATGTGTACCTATCATTAGAAAGTAGCAGTGCTAATCAGTAAGTATGCAGTGACAGTACCCAGTAGTGAGTACAGGTCCAGTTCAAGCGCTGCCCCCACACTCACACCTCATTCTACCACCCCCGGTCCCCACACACACAGACTTGAATTAGACCTCCTCTGTCGCCTGTGCAGCTCCAGGCGTCTTCAAATGACACAGCAACTCACCCACCTGCTCTGTAAGCACACACACTCCCATCACACACGCTGCAGCCTCCACCTGCCGCACCTAGGGAGGCTTTACGCAGCGTTGAAACCATGTGCTCTGATCCAGCCCGTCCTCATCCCCTGCACATCCAGCACACACTCCCAGCCTCCGCAGAGACTACTGCGCTCATCCCCTCTTTCCTTGTGTTTGTCTGCCCATCTGCCTGTCTTCAGATCAGTCTCCTTCCTCCTCCTCCTTTCACCCTCCCCTTCTCGCATTTTCACACACACCACCCTGAGAAGATAACTTACATTTTTTTGTTCTTTTTTAAATTCTTTACACACTCTCCGCCTTGGCCGATTAGCGCGTCGTTAACGTTTTTCCACGTCGCCGTTCCCTCCCTGTGAGAGTCGTCTCCGGCGGGAGCTCATTATCGCCGGGCATGAAGTTGACTGCCAGGGTCCCGGCTGATTTGTCACATCCCAGTTCCCTCACGCTGCCGAGCCCAGCAGATTGGGGGTGTTGTTGAGTGGTGTGTGTATGTATGTATGT
>NW_023339652.1:17742654-17744791 GCF_004916995.1 Morone saxatilis
AAAATAGCAAAAATGGCTCCAACAATCTCCTTATGCTGACTGCTGACTGGTAGGATATAAATTAGACACGTCCTGCAGTCAGCGATAGATACACTGTGGTGATAAATAAGAGGATAGGACACACATTATCAACCTTTGGGCCTCAGAACTCAATGGCTCTTGAAAGCTGCAGCCTTACTGTGTGTCAAATGGTTTGTGCTAAATTAATTTGAAATTTGTTTGGCTATATGCACCTCTAAAGGACCAGCTGACATGATAAGGGCCTTGATCGTTACTTACGCCGTGTTTCCGCTGCAGGAATTTTCCCTAGGGACTAACCTTAGGAGGAACCGTCTAAAAGAAGTTTCGGGGACAATATCTTTGGGGGTGATTGGTCAAATACTCACAATGTTTTTTTTTCAGCCATCATTTTTAAAAATCAGCTGCTGCAAACCTGTTTTTATATTCATCGTGCTTTGGCACATCAAGTGGAATTACAAACGAAAACATACGACTGATGGGCCTCATTGTTAGCTGCATGCAAGAATGACATACATTCATACATCAGCAGACTAATTACCTAATATTCTAGGGTCTTTAGACCATGGCACGAACCTTTTTGAAAAGTAAAAAATAAGAAAAGTCTAGTTTTAAGACCCTGCTTTTTTAAGTTTGTGCTTATATGTTGCATATTCCTAAATCAATGTGTTTAAACAAATCTGGAGGCAATCCACTGATTTTCAGAAGGATTTGCAAAATTACAGTCAACTAGTTGACCCATCAAAGCAAAAGAGTATTTCTTGTCAGTCCAGGTTGTCTTGTCTGCGAGGGAGAGAGGTGATAACGATCCCAATAAGAAGTGCTAAAAAATGTCTTCATCTTTTTTTATTATCTGAAGAGAGTGAAAAGTCAAGCATTCAGAGCTATATTTTAAGAAAAGCAATAATGCCCTTTTTTACTGTACCAACCTTTTAAAACCTACAGAGCTTCTGACAGATCCATCATTACAAATTGAGCATTGTGCAACCAGCTTTGTTAAAACCTGTCGAACTTTACTTTAAATTCTGCTGCAGAACACACAGTGAGATAAACGTGGGGTTTGTTTAAAATGATGCACGAAACGTCTAGAATCTCCCGTCTGATGTGATGCTGCAGTCATAAAAACTGTAATATTGTTTGAATATTTGATTCAGTATGCGTGTGATGTGCTTCCACTGAAGGATGGCTCTGTCACTGTCTACAGTTCAGTACTGAATCAACAAAGAGTTTGATCACCCTCCCTCGTAGGACCAAATCTTCTGATCTGAGGGTGTGTGACATGAAACCCTCTTTCCCTGGAGGGCTGGAATCAGTTTTGGCTCTCCTGACATCCGACTTGATTAGAGAGCAAAAGCGGCGGGTAAAAGAGATGGAGAGGATGGAGAGGGGGAGAGCAGGAACAGGGGACTCAACTATTCATCTGTCACTAATCCTGTGTATGATTCCTTCACTCTGCTTGTCCTGCAATATCCCACTTTCCTCTCTCTGTGTCTGTCTCTGCTTTCACTCCTCATGTCTTTGTTTGGCAGTGTTGTATCTCCTTTCATTGCATTTTTTTCCCCCGTCTTCCTTTTCCTTCAGTGCTTGTTCTGCATCTTTCACTTTGTCTGCCTCCCTCTCCTGCTTTTTTTTCTTCCATCCCTCTACGACAGCAGACTTTCTCTTATTAAAGCCAGAAACATCAAGGAGACTGAGACCTGCCGTGTGTGTGTGTGTGTGTGTGTGTGTGTGACTGCAGGCCTTGAGGTGTGATATTTCAGTTTCAGCAAACAAGCAGATTTTACAGCCTTGGGGATGGGTGGATGTACAGTATAGATGGATGGATAGACTGGGTAAATGAGAGAAAGTTGGTGTGATGGCGGTGCAGTTTTTGGAGGGAGGCAGCTGCTAGTGACAGCGATCACTTGGGGAATGGATAGGAAATGTGGGGGAAGGCAGATTATTCAAAGATTGCTTTCAGCTGGAGAGTTTGACAAACTTTTTCTCCTGACAGAGTATTCAATAATTTATTTGTTGGAAGATCCTCCAAAATGGATAAAGGATAATTCCTAAATTCCTTATTTTTATTTATTTATTTATTTTTCTTCAAAAACATTTTTATTGTCAATTTCCTTAACAA
>NW_023339652.1:17744891-17747109 GCF_004916995.1 Morone saxatilis
ATTGGAGCTTCCATGATTGGTCACCCCAGGAGGCGCTTCCCATAGTAAGATACCTCACTTGGTTTTCAGAGAACCGGGTCATGCATTGTCTGTTGCTTTTTTTGGGGCGATATGTCATTTTATTCAGTTAATTTAATGGTATGCCTCCAAAGAATGAGAGCTGCTTAGTGACAGACATTCAGCGACGCAGTACAAACACTGACCTGCTGAACGAGTGAGAGAATACAGCTGTAGAGCCAGTGTATTTTCACATCTAACTGCTGTAACATTTTTTTCGACTGGTTTGATGACAGGGAATACAGTAACAAGGTGATTCGCAGAGGCTCCAAACAAGTCTCTAACTCTGGGTAAGATGAGGACACAGCAAAGATTTTTCTGTTAAAAGAGGTGTTTTTCTTGTCCTTTCTTGACCAAATGTCCTTTTCTTGACAGCTGTTTGTTGCACATAGTAAACTCGCCACTCGCACAAATCTATTGGCAGGCTGTAAAAATGTAATGGCAGGACAGTTGTAAAATTTTAACATATCGCCCAACCCTAGTGCTTTCCCTGTCATGTCAGTAGGCATTGTACCCATCAATATATTTTAGATAAAATTGATAGAAAAAAACCCCAAAACGTTTAAGCTTGCCTGAGTAGGCTTTTAGAGAGGGATCTCCCATTACTCATTAGTGCTGATATAGCAAACATTTAAAGGTCCAGTGTGTAGCATTTAGTGGCATCTAGCGTTGTAGCGTTGTAACTCTGTCGCCTCACCCTACCCTACCAAGCGTGAAGGAGAAACTACAGTGGTTGCGTAGCACAGGAAAAACAACAATGCCCCTATCTACAGCCAGTGTTTGGTTTGTCTCTTCTGGGCTACTGTAGTAACATGGCTGACATTGGCAGTTGGCAAACAAGTGGTTTTGTTTTCTACTGTTTACTACAGCCATGTATAATAGTAGCTTATACCGCCAATTCTCATACACACATTTTTTTCTTCTTTGTGACATTTAAAAAGCTTTAAATTAGCTTGACAATGTAGATGGAAACACAACTAGTGGAATATAGTAATAATGTAGGATCCTTCACTGGCTCATTCAGCAACAGTTGACAAAATTAAAAAGTTCCTCTTGTCAGCTGGAGATTCAGAACAACTGCATTTTTGTGACACGAAAAAGTGTTTGAAAAACGGAGGCTCCCCGCGGCCCCGCTTTCCTCCCGCCATCGCCTCCCACACAATGGGATTAGCGGCGCTCGTCTCTGCAAATTCGAAAGTTATAACTCAATGGACACACTGTAGCGCTCGTAGATATATACAAGAGTATGCTTCTGTGCTCACATAGCCTGTGGTTGTACATGGCAAGCATGTGAGAGTTTGCCTCGGTCGGCCCACTCAGCACAGCGGGGCGCCAAGTTAGAGAGACGCACAGAGGGAACAAGTTGTTTTATATGTTGCAAGACAGTTCTTCAATTTAATTATTTATCGTGACTCAAAACCACTGCAGACACGCTATTCGATTCCCGCTTCGCGTAAAGACTTTGATGTTTAATCATGGGCCAACATATGTGAGTCAGCCCGCCATAGTGGGCTGCTCCACACAGTAGGAATACAGAGACGGCAAAGAGAGGGCGAGAGACACAGACAATGAATGAGAGGACGTGAGGGTGAGAGACAGAAGGAGGGGTAGAGGATGCAAACCTCAAATTTGTTACAGTAAATAAGACAAGATGGAGAGAATAAGTGGCACAGGAAAGGGTGGAGGTATGATGAGGGAGATGAAGAAAGAGGTGGAGGAATGGGTGAGTAAAGGGAGGAGGGACAGATAGTGTGACGAAGGAGGGATAAAGACAGTGCTGGAAGGCAGAGTATATCTGACTGACAATAAGGAGGATTAGAGATATGACAGAGACAAGCCTGCAGCACCCTGTGTGTGTGTGTGTGTGTGTGTGTGTGTGTCTGTAGGTGTGTGTATTGTTAATTGGAATTTCACTCTTCACATTTGTCAAACTGGGAGAAACATTTGATTTCTGTTTAACAATATTCAACTAGCTAGATCATGTGAGGTGATTGAAAACTTCAGCTACTAAATGGACCTTGTGTTGAAAATGTTTTCTCACTGCCTCCTGTTGTTTTAAAGTGTTTAACACAACTGTAAGATTTCTGCAATATATTAAAGGGGAACCCACGGGACTTCAGCGCAAGAATTCAGGTAAACGCAGAAGAAGAAGAGAGTTGAG
>NW_023339652.1:17747209-17747448 GCF_004916995.1 Morone saxatilis
GAAATGACGATTGCAACATTTTACCACATCACCTTCTTCTATGGCGATTTGCAACCGGATAGAGCATTAGCACCAATACTGGCTTGTTTTTCATTATTTCAGCAAAATGAACCTGCTTCTACTCTTAGCCGCCCGTGTGTACGGCGTCGTTTACTCCTCCTACTCACTTCCCCCTTCCGCTACATAGTGAAAGCAGTGTCCACTAAGGGTGAGAAGTTTCCAGCACTCAAGGTTCCACA
>NW_023339652.1:17747477-17748292 GCF_004916995.1 Morone saxatilis
AGTGCACCATCGGTCCTCACTATTCAAAACTGAGACACAGCACAAGTCTCAAGTCTTTAAGGCCAAATTCAAGTCAAATCACAAGATTTTAGGGGCAAGTGAACGCACTTATGTATTCAAAGTCTTTAAGGACAAATCCAAGTCGAAGTCAATTGTCATTTTAATTGCTTAATTCCAAAGACCAAATGGCCAAAACAACAACAGAAACATGTTTTTCTACTGGAAACGTGAAGGCGTGAATCAAAGCATCTGTTTGTCTTTTGCCTTCAAGTGTCAGTTTTCAAGTAAGCCAAGTCTCGCAGCAGACGTCTTAAGTCCTCATTTTGAAGACTCGAGTGTGAGCCTTTGCTGAATTTTAAGTTCGGAGAGATCATTATAATATTTAACTTGTTTCCAGATTTGAACAGTAGTTTGAATTAAAACTAAAAAGATAAAATCTTAGCCCTAGATCTATAAAAAAAGTTTGTGGCCATATAATTGTATATGTGTGACAAGAGAGCAGTAGCAGGTCTCTTGATTTGGTAGGTTTGAGCAGCTCTTCACCGGTGCAAAAGGAAAGAAAGGGAAAGACTCTCTGGGGATGACTTTAAGATTCTTTACACATTTTTATTTTTTACTACCAAACAGAGCGCTAAAAATCTTACTCAAGGCAAACTTAATAGACCCTCTCATACTCAACACAGACATAAAAACTTCCATGTTCTCAGCTGGCAGTGAATCAGTCAGGCTGGTATAGTGATACAGTTTGACTAAATGTCCTCTAAATGTATCTACCTGTAAAAAACACGCTTTTAGTATCAGTTTAGGTATAAAAT
>NW_023339652.1:17748318-17751043 GCF_004916995.1 Morone saxatilis
CCTTAAAACTGCAAGTGTATTCTTTACAAGCCTTGGGAGACGGTGGAAGTGAAGTGAGAAGTTACGAGGGCTTTTTGTGTCTCGGGGTATTTTGCTCTAATGTGCTGCTTGTTTCAAAGCAGCTGCTGCTTTGGGCACTGAGCCTGTTTTCCTCTTTTTGTCTCACTTTCTCTCTCTTTCTCTCTCTGCTGTTAACTTCTTCCTCACAGCCAGATAAAGAGGCCATATTTTTCCTCTCTAGCCACCGATCTGCGGCTTTATCGCGCCTCATAAAAGACGGGCGCTTTTGTCGCAGTGCGAAACAATGTCTTGCTCGCACTCCTTTTTCCTTCACCTTCTTATCCATCATTTGTTTCTCCCTCTTTCTAAAAACATCTCCTAAGTGGAGGTCTTTTCTTTGCCTCTAGTGCTTTAATTTGAATCCACTTTGTCATCCATTCCCTTTTTCCTTTATCCTCCTTTCTTTCTCATGCCATTCCCTCCAGTCTTGCTCTGAGTGTGTGTGTGTCTCATGCGTTAGTAGCCTGCTGTAGCTGCTCCATATGCTGGTGGCTTACGAGCAGATAGCCAGAGACACTTCACTAAGCTGAATGGAAAATAAACGGCCGTGTTCGCAGCTGAGACGCAGACACAGAAATCAATCACACACACTCGTCTGAGCACCACAGCTGCAGCGGGAGATGAGGTGTGAAAGTGTGTGTTCGAGATAGAGTCAGAGAGAGGAGTGCGTGAGCGTCTGCGTGTGTTTCTGTGTGTGAGACAGAGACGTGTGTACAGGATGTCAGTTAGCTCACGAGCCAGCATCTGTGTTTTTTTTCTTGCCATGTTTGCGTGTGACGGGAGTGTGTGTGTGTGGATGGAAACACAAGTGTGTGGAAGCTGAAAGGTGATCACTAAAAAGGCTAATAATCTCCTCTAAAAGGTAGAAGTGTGTTTTCAGGTAGTCAGCTTTGCCTGCGTGAGTCATCACTTTGATTCCCTTCACCCTTTATTCATCCACTCAATAATAGGACAATGATTCATCAGCGGGCTCTGCGCGTTTGGTGGCCTTTAAATGCAATGTCAGTATGTGTTCCCAATTCATTACCTCAATTTCTGTGTGCTCTCACTGTCATCCCCAAAACATAAAACACAACTGGTGTTTTATAGGCTGATGCCATTATTTCTAGATACATTGTATTTAAAATGTGAGTACTTTTAGATCATTAAATAAATCGAACAATCAATAAAGGACTGAGGGACAGATTTACTGCAACTTGTTGATGTGAACACATTCAGTGTATTTATCAAAGCAGTAGGCTGGAGTCGCAGTTTGTGTTTGCAAGGTGCGTCTGTGATGGTCAGTTTTGGGGGAAGTTTGTCCATCTCTGAAGATGAGGCAGAAACATAGTGCAGATTAAATATAGGCTCATATATAACTGTAAATTTATCATCGGATTAGGCAGTTGCTAACTGAAAAAGTTTCGGTTTGTTTTCATCGAACTTGACCATCAATGAATTTTAAAATCCCTACAGGTTGCAACAACATCTTATGATCTCGAGAAAACTGTAAAAAATGTTTATCATGTTTTTCAACATAATGGACAATCCCCGGTGCCAGTTCATATTCATTTTTCTACTGACCACAATGAGCCAGCAGCCTGTGAGACACATTAACACACACACACACATACACACACAAACACACACGACAAACACCATATATTATTATATGGGTGAGCCTCACATAATACACGTTTGACTGATGTCGTTTCAATATAATGCACATGTACATAATCAACAATAGGGATTTTGCTGCAATTTGGGACATTTCAGGGGGTTATATTTAGCTCCCCCATAATATTAAAAATGCAACATACAATTATTAAAAAATAAAAAAAATAAAAGAATGCACACAGGAGTAAATCAGAAGTATACATAAATATATACACCGTCATATATACAGTACATAAACATGTGAAACAATAAAGATAAGCACATATAAAATAAAAAACGAAACACAACAACACAAATGCAGCCTGCTGGTAGTATATTAATGAACATATGCAATTGAAGACAGTCAGACTTAATTATCGCCAGAAAGCTATCTGGAACTAAAGATACCATGGTACTGCCCCTCCATAATAAACATTATAAGATAGAGCACAGATGAGAAAAAATAGGTAATATTTGGATAGACAATCACTGAACATTCTCACACTGACTGATACCATATAAAAAATAATATTCTTTAGAATCTCATTTAAAATTAATTTACGGAAGGACACGGCGAGAACAAGGCTTTAGATACTCATTTTTCCAAATCATAATGACAAAATATCTCAAAGCATGAACCAACACAACACAAGCAGAATTTATCCCGCTACATGGACGCAAATCTCATCAGAAAGAAAAGTCTTTGTTTTCCGAAATTCACAACCGTATTAACGTTCATAGCAGAATGGAAAAACATGAAGTGATCGGGTTCATTTGATACCAGGATCGATTTCAGCATATCCAATCCTCAGTGTCAGGCACACTGTCGCGCGAGATTTTCTAACTGAACTGCCAAACAAAGTTAGTTAGCAGACACAGCAGGTGGTACCCCAGCTGGAGGTACTTATAAAAGCTTTCATTTTATCCTGACGGGGGTGATGCGTCGACTGAACCAAAAAATGTCGAAGACAAGATGGAAGATTTATTAAAGGGAGCTCAGAGATTCTCTTCAGGGCACTTTTTCCTGGCT
>NW_023339652.1:17751068-17751585 GCF_004916995.1 Morone saxatilis
TCTTGAGAAATCTGCTTTTTGTTTACTCGAGATAATGACATTTAAAAAATAATAGCAAGCGCTGCCATTCTCAGCTTCCGTACTAATATTTAAATAGAGATTCTAATATAATTTAAGGAGCGATAGTGTGAGAGTGTCAGTGATGTCACAGAAATCCCACCTACCACTGCTCACATAATGTATTCTGGAGGGCAGTACCAGGATCAGTCCAGAAGCTGACTGCATAATAAGCTGCTGTCTTAATAAGTTCATAAATACACAGCAGGGCACATTTGTGTTCGTTTATAAACTGACTTTACTTGTTCACATGTTTAGTACCTGTATGTATGAGGTGTATATATTTACTGTATATACCTGTGCACCTTTAGATGTATGTTAAATGTACATTTTAATATGTAACTAAATAAACTGATGTCCATGAGAACCCCTATTTGTTGTTTATGTATGCACATACTATTGAAACACATGCATCCAAACGTGTTTATGTGAGCTCACACATATAAATATATGTGTGTGT
>NW_023339652.1:17751607-17754193 GCF_004916995.1 Morone saxatilis
GTGTGTGTGTGTGTGTTGTAATGTGTGTCTCACCCAGTGGGGGGCAGTGTGTGACCAGGATGTCTGTGTTGTCGGGGACCTGGTTCCACTTGTCCAGTAGAGCTTGACCCCGCGGCAGGTTGAAGCCCCAGCCGTAGTACCAGGGCTGCCTGCAGAGACACACAGAGAGCACAGAGAGCACACAGAAAGAGAGAGAGAGAGAGAAAGGCAGTTTGGTAAATACACTCACTGTCAGAAGCACGGACAACATCATGCAGGTTGTTTTGAATCTAGAATTCATCTCCCAGTAGTTAGGGTTACACCTCAGTCTCTCCTATGCTGGCTATTTACCTTTACATTAATGATACTGGTCATTACAATGAGATCTGGAGTTGAAGGTAACAGAAGAACGCTTGACACACAGCCTGCAACACTCACAACTACAGTAAAGTAGTTCCAGCTATCAGTGCACTGCAGGCTACATTAAACATTTGTAAATGTAAATGTGCAAACACTGAAATTAAAAGAACAAGCAAACACAGCCAAGCAAGACGATGACACATTTCTTTATGGTGTAATAAACTAAAATGCTCCTGTTAAAACTGGATGTTGAATAGGACAATGTGACACGTCCATGTGAGGGTGAACCATTCATAACTGTGGAAAAGTGTGGACAAAATAACATACAGTACACTTTGGTGGCATTAATAATCTTTGCTGACACTGCTGATTCAACTGGACGGTCGTGATGGCTCTGTTTTTTGTCAAGGGATTTAATCACTTTGCAAATGCAGTATTCCTGTGCACTAATCTTGTACTTCTGTAAACAACTATTCTTCTGTTGCCTTCATAAAAATGCTGACTGTTGAATCCGATGAAAAGTTGACACATATTACTGACCCTCTTTGGCTTTTGTCAGGACTTAATTGTGCTTTGCTCACTGTAACCTCCTGAATTGGCTGCCTGGAGCGGTGCAGAGACATTGCTGGAGAGCAAAGATCATAAATCCAGTGAGACATCTTTACTCTTTACCTTTTACACCCCACACAAACAACAGTCAGCCTTCTTCCTTTTAGTGTCTAAACATGTAGTTTGACCTTTACAATGAGAAGCTACCCAGGGGGCTTATGAAGAGCAGTCATCTAGTGGAGGAAAGGCATCAAACTGATCCTGGAAGTTGGGTGAGCAGAAAGCTACATTAAACATCTCCTTGATCACAGTCACACCCGGGAACACTCCATGACAGGAAGACGAGAGAAGAAAAAGGGAGAAATGAGAGAAAGAAGAGGAGAGCCTTGATGGCTGGGGCTCGTGTCCCTTTACTTTGATAGCGGACGCCTCTGCCGTGAGTGACGGAGAAGAAATTAACATGTCACTTACAATCTGTGCTCCGATCCATCTTCCTCTCCAACATGCCGCACGTGTGTGTGAGTGCAACCGCGGGCAACGACGTCCGCCACAGCCGCAATTTTTTTAAATTGCCGAGTGCAGTCACTCGAAACGCCAACTTTATCGCCACGGCCGCTGCCCGACGCGTCTGTGCTCAGTGGAACATCAGATGAGGATTTTTTAGAATAATTTCCGGTATGTGTGTGAGTCTGTCTGACATGCTTGGGGACTTCAAAAACAGATGGGGAGACAGAAAGACAGGCCTGAAGATATAGAAAGAAATACCTGTCACACACACACACACACACTCCTTGCCTTTCTCTCTAATTAAGAAAGCTTAAAAATGGTGACTCGGAGGTCACCAGCATAGGGAGGGGTGGTCAACCACACGTGGCAGTGCATCATGGGAAATCACTTCCTGAACATCAGAGAATAAACATTTTGACGAATGATCTGGTGCGTCCCATGAACACAATTTCAATAATTTACACTGCGAATATTAAAACATTTAGACTGGCCTTAGCATATTAATAGGCCTGTGGAATGTAATATTCATGTCCATCTTAACATGGACATCTCAATTAAAATGAAATGAGCTCTGTGGTGCGATTGATGCTCACGATTCTCTCAGTGTGAACGTGGGATGAAGAAAGAGCAGAAGAAGAGAGGAGAGATGTAAGATAATGAACAACGGACAGTGACTCATCTGAACAGAGCGATAGATAAGCAAAGAGAAAGATTCATAAGGGTGGTGAGAACAAGTGATGAGATGCTTGGATGGATGGATGGAACAGGTAAAGTCAACTTAAATGACCATATTGTACTTTTGCATGTTTTATTAAACTACAAATGATGTACACTTTGAATTATTATACAGCCATTTTCATATGTTCAGTATATAGGTTGACTTCTTATCCTCCAGGGAGCTATTGTTTCATTTCATTTCAGTTTACTGAAAAACAACTTGAAGACACATTTTGCGCAGTTTACTGTCCCTGCACTACTGACAGCATCAGTTTCCCATGTGAAAAAGGATGGATGGTTAAATGTACAACTTTGACAACAGAGATTGTGATGTGTTCTGTCTCTTACCAAGAGTCAACAACATTTCTTTTAAGTCCCTCTCTAGTCAAAAAATAGTGTTTCTTCTTGTTCCTACAGTGTGCTGTTTGAATGCTGTATGTGCAGAGTTTGACACTAGAAGGATGTTTTCACATT
>NW_023339652.1:17754293-17760744 GCF_004916995.1 Morone saxatilis
ATGGAAGTATTTGAATTGAGACACAGCATTGGACTTTCCCTTAAAGACCTGAGACTTGACTTGGACTCTTGACCCTTAAAGATAAAATACTTAACTTTGACTTGCCCTTAAAGACAAGAAATTAGATTTGGCCTTGGCCTTTAAAATTTGGCATAAAGATCATAAGTTACGTTACATACCTGACGTAACTTAAGTACATTACATGAGTTAACTTACGTACATTATTTTAAAGAAACTTTACTTTTAATTACACACGGGACATGAACATGTTAATGTCCTGTTTGTTTGGGCCATCCATCTAACCCTCACCCTTGCTGCAACTTATTCAAGGATTCCCTAGACCTCATCTGTCCAGATTTATTGTTGAATTTTTAATCAACAATACATTTAATAAATAACATAAATAAATGTATTTACAATTTGCTCGTTTACTCTATTTTTCTTTTTTCCTCTTTTTACTTTCTCATTCCTGTCTGGGCAGAGCAACAGAAGGCAGGGAAGATGGCGGCACAAGCTCCTCAGTCATTTTATTTCTTCGACTTGATGCTTTTATTGACTCAGCATCAGCAGCATCCCTCCTCTCGGAGCAGCCACTAAATCATATACACTCCATGCTTCATCCTTGTCACACACACTGTGAAGTCTGCATCTGTGTGTGGCTGTGATTGATCTTTATTTTCTATGGCTGCTTTCTAAGAGTCTTTTTTTCTTTGTGCTGCGATGTGCAGTTTGCCATTAGACAAGGAGTCTGAAATGGAGAGCTTCATTTGAAAACGTGATGTATCGCTTTTTGAAGGGAGATGAAATTTATAACCACCACAGAAAGACCAAACAGAAAATTAAATATCACACTACTGCCCATTAAATGTATTACCTAAGTTACATTACTATAACTGCCAGTGTATTTAGCAAAGAAGGGATTAAACAGGTCATTGTTTTGTTCCCAGTTATTTTTTTCATTTAGTCAAATCTGACAGAAAGTGAAAAATGATTTTAAATTTGAATAATTAAATTAAATGAATTAGAACATGCATAACACTGCATTATAACACATTTTACTCACCATGTACACTAAACTGCGCTGCATGCAGCACACCTTATGAAGTGAAAACCTATAGCCACCTTTAAAACAGCGATTTGGGATGTACATGTGGTATTGTTTATTTCCTGTTTTTCCTGTCATTTAAAAGTTTTCTTAGAGTTTGAATGGTAAGATTAAGTTGTGGAATGAGTTAATGGTAACTATACAGCCTATTTCCCACAAAGCAGACAAATATAACAGGGCGTGTGAGTATGGTGTGAGGTGTGTTTGATTTGTGTGTCACTGTGTGCAGGTTTCCTGGACTGGGTCCCAAAAAAGATGCAGCGTGTCGGGTGCATGGAGCTGCTCAATACAGTGCAGAGGAGAGTCCAGCCCAAATTACATGTGTTCGGACACATTCATGAAGGTATGTGCATGTGCTTCTAAAAACACTTTAATTCACAAGTGGTTTTCAAACATCAGGTAAACAATATTTTCAGTTTGACAGTTTTATTTATATGCAAGAAAAAACAAAATGCATGTGCTTTAAAATCACATATGTCTGATTCAGGCTTTTACAAATAAATACAGTATGTGTACACATGTAAGGGATGTGACACAAAGCTCTGTAAACGTGTCACTGAATTATCCATTCAAATAATAAAGCATGGAATGTATCTGAACCCCCAAGAACTGTGTCAGTTTCCAGGTGGAAATGAATCATAGAAACAGAATGGAGACTGATTGAACTGTTTCTCTTTAAGAAATAGAAGCTCTTATGAGGAGAGACCCAGTAATATACAGATAGTTTAGATTTTTCAACAAAAAATTTCAAAGCTTTTGACAAAATCTGTTAGATTTATATCATCTAACAAATAATAAATCTTGGTTATCTTGCTTTCTATAAGTAATCCCGAAAATAGACACACAACTTGCATATAAGAATTTCCTTGATATTCCTGATATTTAATGATAAACAATGGTATGTTATATAAGAAAAGTCAGACAAAAATGCAGGAGATATGGAACTTTGTTCAACTCCGCCAAGAAGGAAGGGCAGCAGGTACCTGAAAGGCAAAATCCAGGGCCAAACAGTCAAAAATCACCCACAAACATAGTGCTTGTAAAGCTTAATAGTCTGTTGTAATAAATGAAGATAAGCATTTAAACATATGGATGGAGGACAGTTTAGTGTTCTTTCAGTGAAACAATAAAAGTTAGAAGGACAAAAATAGGATTTTCAAAAAATTGCTTCCACCCCCAGTGGAAATTACACCCTTGACTGCACAAATTCAATGCCGTTTGTATCTGCTCCCAACACATTACCTGTTCATCACAGTCAGAATAATGTATGTGTATTCGCTTACAACCCCACATATGTACACATTTTTGCAATATGATGTTGTTTAAGTCAGGAGTGTACTCTAAATATAAACTAATTCCCCCCCTTTTTATTTACAGTACGCAGTTTAGGCTCACATAAATCCTAATGACCTGAATTCACAGGATGCAATATTATATTTAGCATCAAACTAAAGAAGGATCTATAGTTGTCTTTATCACATTCTGAAGGCGGCAGTTAATTCACACACACTTCCATATCTTAATACCTAAACATTCACCCTATTATATAAATCAGACAGTCACATATAAATGTAGCACAAATAAAGCCCTTTCATCTAGAGCTCAGTATATTATCTTTTCCTTAAACTGAATCTTTTTAAGTACATTAAATTGAACTGAATTGACAGAGAATTTAGTTCCCACCATGTAACCTTAGAGAATATGGTGATACTGTATTATAGTTTTCCTAGAATAAAATGATTAAAGTGTATTAGTGAATAGCTGAGCTGCAACATCCCTATCAGCAATTCATCCAGGCCGGCAAGGGCAGAGAGGGCGTCTCCCTGGACTGAGGGTTGCTTTTTTCGGGGTTATCAGGTCAGCACTGAGCCCGTGGAGCAGCGGTCCCCCATCAGAGACAACCAGATTAGAAACTAGATCAGATTTTCTAACAGGACAAAGGGCTGAAAGCAGCTCTCTTTATTAATGTGAGGCAGAAGTGATCCACGCTGTGTTTTGTATTCATGTAGTCCAAATCTGAAAGGACCAACAGACATTCTGTTCCAAAAGACACTGAAAGTGACACCTACACTTAAAAAATCACTCAGAGTGCAAAGTTAAATTGTAGTACTTTTTGAGAGATGGGAGTTAACTTATGCTTGACAAAATGGTCACACTCTTACATCTGCCATTTGGAAGAAATGTTGATCCAAAGTGCCTTTTGAGCAGAGATTTGTGGTGTTAGTGTCACACTCTCATGCATACATTTGCTCAAACTGTATTCTCGCTGTTTTAGAAATTATGATGTGCTGTAATACTGAGCATTTCTCGTTTGCACATTCAGAGATTGCGTCTGTGCTTGTGTATTTATTATGATCCCTGTCTGATTGACAGTGGACCCCGGTGCTTCCTCTGATTTAATTTGATCATTTAATCATGTATTGGGGAATATTTACTGAGGATTTGGGTTCCTTTTGGGAGACTTAGTTTTAATAGTAAGCAGTAAAAATTCCATGTTTATTAAAGGGCAGCACTGATTGATTTGATTTGACTTTATTATCAGAATATTCATGTAAGGCATTCCTATTTAGTGTTACAAGAAACGTTTTCTCCTCATCTCAATACAAAATGTATTTATAGTGGAAATACAACTTTCGTGCTTTATAATTACAAAGTATATGTTGATTAAACAGTGTAATGGCAATTACATTTTGATCTGTGTTAAGATTGGTTCCCTACAACATGGTGGTTCAACATGGCAGACTCCATGGAAGAATATAGGAATGTTTATGTTCATATCTGCAGACAGCACTGAATCGTTTTATTTCTACCTCAAAATGTTTCCTTTTTTATGACATAGGTCTCCCTGGTGGTATACATGCTGCTGTGAACAGTCCACTTCTTTGTGTGGCTTGACATTGGATACAGGCTGATCATGCCGATACATACATCAAATGTTTTTTTGCCTCACTTATATACTTAAGTATTGAAAATGAGAATAACCCTCTGCCCCCCACAAAGGACATGTGCTCATAAATATAAAACAACATACACTAAAAAGCCCAGGATGTCCTCTTAACAGTACATTAGGACTAAACTAGACTGCATGCATGGTGTTTGAAATAAAGACTTCAGTGTCATGCCTTAGGAGGTCAAAAACGCTGAAGTGAACCTAATTCACAGCTGTAAGACAGGAGGGTTGGAGAATTATAGACACAGGTGCTCCATGTTGTACAGTTTGGAAACGATCAACTGTAGCTTCTTTGAAAACTGTGCTCAGAGCGTGCAGGAGCTCACCTTTCTCATTTCTACCCAGGTTACGGAATGATGACTGACGGCACCACCACGTACATCAACGCCTCGGCCTGCACTGTCAACTTCCTACCCATGAACGCGCCCATCGTCTTTGACCTTCCAAACCCCAGGACCACATGACTAGAGGAAGCTCGCCCCAAAACGCCTACCGCCAATCAGGAGAAAGGAGCCAGGAGAGGCAGGTGAGGTCGGTTGGCAGAACGGGACTGAATTGTGTAAATATACGACGGTCAGCTGTGTGTTTGACGTGACACATACGGTACATGAAGATGGAGCGGACTAAGCGAGGGATGGATGCTCGCTCGCGCTATTAATGTTATTTTATGTGCCATCATTTCTTCATCTCAACACTGAGTCTACATGAGGAGACACTTGTCTGTGCCCTCTTTTACTGCACTGACAATCTGATGTGGTTCTTGGAGAGACAAGAGACACCCTGACATCCCCTTTTCACTTAATTTAAATGAACTGCAAACATTTGGAGTAATGTGAAAGCCAACGCCTCGTCTACAGGAGTTCTGGTTAGAGCCATGACTCAACAGCAGCAATGGAACATTTGCTGGGGGGATTTTAACAGAACTTTTCTCCTCTCCCACTTTTAAACATTCATTTCTCATCTTTTTTCCCTCAGTCCTTCGTTCTACCACCCTTCTTATCTTCCTTCTGTTTCTCTCCCATCCTCAGCCCCACAGCATGCTGGAGTTTGTGGTTTTTTGCCGGCTCATGTGTATGTGAGATCAAAGCAAGTGTGTGAGGGCAGCAAAAGGTCTCTGCCATGGGCTGTGTGAGAGTCGGGGTGTCAAACATGTTGACACTGCTCCCCTGGGCCTCGTTACAGCCCTCATAAGCCTCTTAGCCGGCCGAGAAGAGGCCACAAAGGAAACCACGCACAGCCCCCCTCCCTTTTTTTGTCCTCTCCACTCCTCCTTCCATGCTCCCCTTTCGCCTTTTTCCTTCCCCTCTATCCTTCATGCTGTGAATGACTAGCTCAGCTCTTTAGCTACGGGCTTTTCGGACTTGGTAAAGACAGCAGGTAACAAACAACGTAAAGGTGCTACATGCTAACGGAGCGGTAAATGGTGGGAGAGATGGAACATTTTATCCTCTTTCAGGAGGACTAAAGCTGTAACTACACGTACTGTAACTGGTCTATGTAAATGTTCTGTCAATGTAAAGAAAAAAGGTTTTCAAGAAGATTTCCAAGTCGTTGCTATGCTTTAAAAAAAAAAAAACTTGTCAATATTTGTGGTTGTTACATTTCCTTTGGTCTATTTCTTAGTAATGTAAATGCTTATTATGGTATTTTCTTCTGTGTGAAGCTGATCGGCCCCATTTGGTGATTATTAACTCTTTTATGTCCCTTAACAGTTTGTCTGTGTTTTAAAAAAAGAGCTTCTGTTTTTTCCCCTTTGCTCTATTTTCTGAATAAGTCTCTTCTCAGTAAGAGTCTGAATGTGCTTAGCATAATGAGACCACGTCACACTTTGATCACCCTGCTCTCCAACATTATGTATGAACGTTCCCCGAGGCTGCAGTTTACTCCCGCTTTACTCTCTCACATCAGCGCTCATTGTGCCGGCTGAAGTCTTAATGTTTCCAAAAGAGGAAAGAGCGGCAAAACTGCTCTCCAAGAGACCAGTGTCTGTGGATAATGGTGGGTGCATGCACTGCCTGAGTGTCCGTACACATTATGCTAATGTTGTGTGAAGCAGTTTGAGTTTTAGGTGCTGAAACTGAGGACATTTTTGGCTGATCTTCACCTTGTAAATGGGAACGGTTAGGATAAGGGTTAAGTTTAAGACTTGTGTGCAGGGTGTATAGAGGCACTGCAGCTTAATAACACAGCTAAATATACATCCAGCACATAATTTCTAAATTTGGAGTCCCTAGAACACAGACAACATGCTGGTCTGATGATATCTTACTATTAGGGATATTCACAAAAAAATGTAATATCGGGAATTATCGGTATCGGGTTTTTATAACCGATGTTTGTTCTGTAGGCTTCAGCATTTCCGAGCCTGCATGAACGCAGCATGGGACGTTTACCGG
>NW_023339652.1:17760844-17764393 GCF_004916995.1 Morone saxatilis
CTATTGGAAAAGCAATAAACACAATACTATAACACTATCACAACACTACAAAATTTCGTATGGAAATATTAAAATGCATTGTCTCTGAATTATATCATAGACCATGCATCTCCACACGTATTAGATTGGCTTAGAAGGGAGAGATCCACACTCCAAAAAACATTCTATCACAATACTAGAAAACTTTGTATGAAAGTACTTAAACTTTACGATTGCTGAAATGTGATGTGAAGTTTTGCATTTCCTGTAATATTACATATTATAATATTATATAATATTTTCTGAGGCGGTACGTGGTTAAAAAAGTTTGAGAAGCACTGACCTGGATGATTGTGATAAACCTTTACAGTCTATAGCTCCATCAGTCATTTTATGTGCGTTCTGAAGTACAGCGTTAGAAAAGGTTCAACAAAATTAAACGCAAACTTTCTCAACTTTGCAAAAAAGTTTTTAAGCTCACTTGAGCCAGTTTTTGCCTTTTTAAAAAAAAGAGTTCATTCACTTACTGGTACATGGAAACACTTTTTAAATAAGTTGTGACGCAGTGAACATTTAACTCACGTGACTAATGAGCCGTTGCTGCTCCGACAGACTCCTTGTCACTCCCGTTGCTCTATAACATAGCCATGATCGCTGCACACAGATCTGATGGAGAAATCTGACATTTCTCTTTCATGCGTTGTCTTTCACCCTCCTTTTTGATAACTGGCGCCACCTACTACTTATCTTGTGAACCAACTACTAATAATCGCATAACAGTAGTGGATGGAAACAAGCTTTCGTTCACATTTTATTTTGTCTTGAAATTCTTTTAAAATTTGCGACACATTTGGGTGGAAACACGGCTTATAAATACAATCTGGATAAAACTGCAATAAATCACAGCTAACTTTCCAACAACATTGATGGATAATCAACATCACGTATCTGCAGCATTTTTATAAACATGGCATGTGTCAGGCTTCACCAAGAAGTACTAAAACTATTTAGGAGATATTGCTTGTTAAATTACCAAAGACAATGGAGGGTTTACTGACCACAACTGGCTAATATTGACCCATGTGCAGAGTAGGTAAAGGGGATTTACATTTGATGGCTAATAATGAATATTTTGAGGCAAACTCAGGAAAAAGACCATAGAAAGTGACAGTATTCAAATAATAATAATAATAATAATAATAAACAAACAAAGACTGTTTAGTAAAAAAGGCTAAAAGAGGTGAAGTCAGTCATGTCATATATTGCTGTGCTGCTCTGAGTTTGATTACTGTTAAGTTGACATACTGTTGATGGAATTGAACACTTCTTGAAGAGGTTTCACATTAAAAGCATACTAGGAGAGGGAGCGGTTATGCCCTTTCAGCCACTAGAAGGTGTTTGAGAATTGACAGTATATTAAAGTTTCTTTTGTCAAGCAGCTACAAACTATTTTTGCTCAACACCTTAATTGTTTATAACAAACAGTTGCACCATTTCCTCTGTAGCAAGTCCCACTCCACTAATTGGTTTTGTTGGATCAGAAGGACAAGTAATGGTTCTCTCAATATATCATTACGATCCCCTTCAAAGAAGCAGGATTTTAGGCTTCAAGTGGAGAGATTTGAGATCAGGCTTAGCAGTAATAGTCTGAATGTTTGTGTTTGTGTTTTAGTTTGAATTAAAACAGAAACGTAATTAATGCCCACGACAGAAAATGTTCCAAGAAAGGAATAAAGGGAACTATTTAAAACCAAAAGATGGGAGGAACTTTCATCTCTAAGTTTCATGAAAAGCTGTCTGTTCAACTCTCCGCCAGTTCCAGTCCTCATTTAGATGTCTCACTTTGATGCTCTTCCGCTTTCAATAGCTGTGTTATGTGTTTCCTGTTTTTTCCCCCCAAAAAGTGCTGTACTATTTCTTGAGTTATTTCTTGAGGCATGCTTAAAGGAGTTAATGACTTCTGCTACTCAGACAATCTGCATATGAAGAGTTTTGTTTCAAAATGAGATATGTACTGTTTGAAAAAAAATGGGACGCCTACGCAGGCAGAATGATTGACATTTAAAACTTGAACGTAAACTGGTTGTACTTTTTAAAGGATTGTTAGTGTCCTTGGTAACATTTTTACTGGCTAGATCCTCTATATCTCAACAGTACTGGGTGGTTATGGGCTTCAGGACATTTTCTAAATGGATATATGGCATTTTGGAATGAAAGTGTTCATATGGTAATGTATTTTGCCATTGTTGTTGGGGACTTTTACATTTTTTAAACTGTAAAACAAGAAAATGAAGACCCAACAGCTGCAAAATGTGACTGTGTTGCTCCTGGAGACAACTCTAAAAATGTATAAAGTACCTTTCTTTCTTAAAACCATTAAGGATTCTGCTGGTTCTAAGAGATTATTCACCGATTGAATAAAACCTTATCTGTGACCAGTGGATCATGCTCCCTTATTTCCATCCTCGCTCTTCCCTTTTGTCTCTCCCTTCTTGTTCTAGAGGGGGAAAAAAATTAGAGGCGGAGAGGAAACTTTTCTCATCCCAGTTCTTCTCTTTTGTTCCCATCAAAGGCATCTGTGTCTCGTATCAATTATAGAGCCCAGAGCAGCGAGTTAATTTCCAGTAGCTAAACCCTCGCCACTCTGTCTCTGTCTCCCATTTTGTTCTGCAGGTCTTCCACACCTCTGCACATTCTAATGAGAACCCTCGTTCAAATAATTACATTAGTAATCCCAGGGGGAGACCGGGTAATTTATTCGCAGACGGCTTTTTACTTTGCCATTAATACAACTAGCTTTCATATACTCTTCCTCCAGCTCCCTCCCTCTTTTCTCACTCTGCCTCTCCAACCACAATACTGAGCTTTTTCTCAGTTCTCATCGTCCCCTTTTTCCATTTCCATCTGCTCTTCCGTCTCTCTCAGCTTCCTCAGATAATGATTCCCAGCTCTCCTACACTCTCTCCTTTCTGAGTGCTACTGTGTATCTTGCTGCGGTAGCGTTTTCCTTTGAATGAATGACAGACGTCCCTTCTATCTCCTTGTCATTCATCTCACTTCACTCTACCCATCTGAACAAAAGATGCACCCAGTGCTTCCCGTTGGCTGCGTCATTAAAAAGGCACATTTTAGCTGATTGGCTTTGGAACACAATCAGTGTCAAACAGTCAAGATTGAGAACACAGTGAAAGCCTCACAAATCGTTGATCAATCCCTCTTTGTTAGTCCTAATTTTTTCATGTTTTTCAGTCATCAATTCCCTTGATGGATCTATTTGTCGTATCAGTGGCATATCAGATTTGAAATTCTAAAGTTTTGCTGCCAGGGCCACATTAACCCACCAAAGAGCCCAGGGGCAAAGATGAGGGCTGGGCCCTGAGTATTCCACCCCCTTCCCATTTTAGTTTGTGATCATTCTGCACACCAGACTTATTAATGAATTTGCCAACCCAGTATGTAATACACACGCCGGTCCAAAGTGGCAGTGTCACATTTTCAACATTTGCTCATTCCACAGTCAAGTTAGGACTAACAAATATCTGTCTGGTTACACTTTCAAAATAAACCTTG
>NW_023339652.1:17764536-17772483 GCF_004916995.1 Morone saxatilis
TTTTAAAATAGAGCAGGTCTAGAATTGTTGGTGTGGTTAATAAAAAGGTTGAAGTTTACTGCACATTTGTGAAGTCAGACATGCTACAAATTGATGCACCACCCAAAAATCCCTGCCCTTACTTTCCAGCTCAGTACTTAAAGGGAACACTATTTTCTGTGTTGGCATTGAATGTTAATCTAAGATTTTTCCAACGGATGTTGACTTACAGAGAAATTTTTCAAAAGTTTTCAGGAGATGAAAAATACAGAAGCCACTTTGAAGTGCTCACCATTTCAGCTTATATGTTGCTTTTTATAGTGAATATTACCAAAGAAATGTTGTCATTGCCAAACACTGGACCTGGCCCCCCTGAGTGTGTGGGGCCTCAGGGCAATTGCCTGTTATACCTAGCTGGTTGCTTCCTGAAGCAGTTGCAGGCATCAGAGTGAAGGTCAGTGAAGAAACGCCCAGAGGAAGTTGTTGTAGCAGATCTTCCCCGTGGTGTTGGCATCGAAGTAGGAGCTGAGGTGGAAGAACTCCTCCTCCGACAGATTCACGCTGAAATGGCACAGCACCTGCAGGGCAACAACAGCAGAAGTTGGAATTTGCACATAATGTTTGTGGCCTAGCGTATTAGGTGTGGGTTTAGGACACATCATCCCTAACCAGGTTGCTAATTGTTTCTATTGATTAGCTCAGGGAGCGTAATAAAACAGGAGTGTCAGCTGCTGTTCTCCTGGGCCAAAATGTCAGTGTGGTCTTGTTTCAACCTTCAGTTTAATTTAACAATTAAAATTACTGATTGGCTGTCAAGTGAACAGGTGTGTGTGTGTGTGTATGTGTGAGTGTGTCTTTGCTAGTTTGAGCTTCATGGATTTTCAGTCACTCCATCATTCTCTTTCAGACATTTTGATAGAAGAGACACAAGCGGAGCTCAAACAGTTGCATCATTAATTCATAAAGAACCAGTTTATCATTGACTGACATCAGGTGGAGTTCTGCCGGGCGGCGTGCTGTACTGTAGTGGACCTCACCTTCCTGAAGTCCCGCACTGACATCATTCCCGTGCGGGTGTGGTCCGATGTCAGGAAGCAGCGTCTGATGGAGGTCCAGGAGGAGCAGACCACATCGTAGATCCTCAGCATGACCTCCACACAGTCTTTGCTCAGAACACCCTGGCTTGTCTGGACCGGAGCAGATTAGTACAAGTAGTAGTGGAGTACAAGTCTCAGGAAAGACATGAACAACGAGAGAGAAAACAACAAATAGAGGTGAGAGCCCCCACATTATCGGTAATATTTAACTTCTTCACAAGAACAAAGTGCTTTTTGTTCTGTGATCAGATAAAGAGTCTGTAAACTGGTCTACAGACACACCATCGAATCAGAAACGATGCAGGGGGTCTTTGCAATTTTACACAGATGGTGGCGTCGGTTGAGACAATGCAGGTCTTTGTGATTCCGAAGTTGGTTTGGAAGGTTGCAGCTCGTGGGTTGCCAGATTAGGCCCTCACCCACACTCTCCGTCGAAGCTTGGGGCTCGGCTTAGTTGCTCAGCGGGGGTCCTTTTAGAACATGCCCACCCGTGTGTCATTGTTCAAAGCTTCATATACACCTCCCCCGTGCCAAAAAAAAAGCACTGCAAATCACCAAACTCGCCCAATTTGCTTGTCATGGGAGGCGATAGTCGAGAGCCTGAGGGTGGGAGGTCCCCGCTGAGTTTACACAATCTGGCAACCCGCCGTCGCCCATCACCGCCCCCTCACATTCCAGAGCCACCCCTCCCACTTTACTGTAACGTAATTTAAACTTGCAGCCAATAAAACTACAATAAATTAGACCTTAAGCAGAGGGACTACAGAGCTCATTTGAACTGTGCTAATGTGCTGCTCAGCATGTGTAGCTGAAAGTACATACTGTGTCCCAGTTTAATACTAAACTCCAACTGTGGTGACTGTCTACACACTGGATGCATGACGGGAGAGTATATTTCCAATTGCTAACATGTACTCTTAAGTCATTTGATTTAGTGTCAATATTTTGTTTGGTTGTACCTTATAAGTTAGCCTACCCTATATAAGGTTGTATACATTATAATGAATGGCTTGTTAATGGTTAATATAGGAAGAAGGAATCGCTGCATGGCTCTGAGGCCGATCCCACAGGTGCTCTTTAGTTAGGCAGGTGAAGGTAAACAAAAACCAGAAATCCAGGAAATATTGTGCAGATAACCATGGTTATGGTTGCCCATGCTCGAAGAATAAATTCATTATATTGATTTATCTATAGTCAGAGTCTTTTTTCAGAGTTGGGTGTCGTTTGTGGTTTTTCCCCAACAAAAGTGCTAAAACTGTACCAGCGCCTTAACGGTGCCCAAACTGATCATTTAAAAAAAAAAAGGAGCAGTGACGGTCAACATATTTGAACTTGAAATTGACCAATATATTAACTGTTTAAAGTATATTTAAATATAATAATATCAATAACTACAAAACATGTAACAAATGAAAGAATAAAACCTAATCCAACTACAATAATTTAACACTACATTTTGAGTTGTTATTCTACAGACTCAAGCTTCAAACTTCAGTAAATCTTTTGCAGAGATATTAGAATCAGTTTTCTATCAACCTGAGGAAAGGCTGCTGTCGTTGTCATCATCAGTGGTCTCTAAATGGCAAGTCAATTATGACACATCTAGTGTTTTATATCTATGTGACCCCTCTCCGTGGCCTCACTGTCGTCACACAGGCAGTCAATCACGGTGCATCCCTCTGCTTGCAAGTGTATCCCATGTGTCACCAGCTGCTTCCCCATTTACACGTTCTCAAACATTTGTTGCATGTCCCACAGGGTGCTGAACTCCTTTAGAGTTAAATACAGCCGCACTTTAGACCATTTGGCTGGCCATTTTAACCGTGTAGTAAGAGTGTTGCTGTAATATCAACTAGCGATGCCTCTGTTGCCTGCTCAGGCACCAAAACAAGGCTCCAACATCTGGGTTGTGATTCGGTCGCTAGATTCCAGTTGTATAGGAACCATATTGGCACCGCTGTGTTTTCGGTACCCAACCTAGTCTTTGTCCATGGTTATCTGCACCACTTGACATTAAGCAAGATTCCCTCATGTGGATGACGTGACAGGTTTACACTTAAAATGAAGCAGATAAATGGAATTCAGTCATCATTTATTTCATTTACACCTGTGCTTTTCTACTGTCACATGTCAAAATGTCTTTCATAAATAAGAAAGGCCTTTTGAAATTAATGATGAAATGATTTCATTGGCTATATTTAAAGATGTTATCTGACAGAAAGATTACGACTCACTCTTGTATATGGACAGACACGTACATATCTCTTTTGGATACATTGTTTCCTAAAAGAGGATATGTGATTTACAAAACAGATCTGTGTGTGGCAGAATAAACAACATTTTCCAATTAGCTCATGATGTCTGTTCAAGCATATTAGATGGATCTGGGACACACTGATTGCATGCAGACACTGAACTGCAGAATAACAAAGAATCTTACCGGTGTAATAAGAAGTGGGAGTTTACGTCGCTCAAATGCCCTCTTGGTCTCTGCTGGTTTAAGGTTCAGGAGGAAGTGACGGAGGAAGTTGTGATATGAAACACAGCCATTATTCATGATGTCAAACTTCACAGCCAGATGCTCAAACTGCTCCCAACTCACATCAATGCTGAGAGAGTGGAGGATCTCTGTAACACACAGTCAGTCATTTGCATGTACATTAGCATTAGCAGGTGGAAGGAATAGCTCACTGTCACTGTTTGTTTGCTGCTCACCCAGGAAGGAGGTAGTGCTGAGGTGACCCTCCTGCTGAGGGTCTTCCTTGGCACACTTTCTTTGGATCTCCTTCCAGCAGTGCTGCACCGCCCCACGCAGCGTCCTCTCTGTGCTGCCCAGCGGGCTTCCTGTTCCTGGCCTCCCCACTGAGGGAGGATGCCTGGAGGTGCACTGGGGGGCAGACTGGGAGAGGAAGGAGGGGCAGTCAGGAGGGGGGCTGCATAACTACACTGAAGAAAAGTGTCATATTAAGAGAGGTTTGTACTAAGCAGCTGATTCCAGGCACAACAATCTCACACACTGACAATTGTTGTTCACAGAGAACACAGCTCACTGATTGGTCTGACACAGGCTCAGCTGATTTTTTCAATGGCATTATATTCATGGCTCAATTCTGCGACATTTGGAGCACAGAAAAAGATTTTTAAAAATAGTTCAATTTGAGCAAAAGAAGAAAAAATCTATTCTCAATGCTCAATAAATGTATTTAGCCCCATAAGTGCACAATAATAATCTCTCTCCTTCAGTTTCACTAATTTATTTTCCAACTCTTACATTTCCTGCTCTGTGTGCGAGATCCTGTGATTAGGTGTTCAAGGGTGTGAGCGTACAAAGCAGGAAATTTGACAGAGTGAGGGGTTATTATTGTGTAGTCATGTTGAGCAGAGTTTATTTGCTCAAATCCAAATTTGTTTTATAATAATTTCTCAAAAAACTATAATTTACACTTTTGTAACAAATCTTTTTCTGTGCTCAAAATGTCACATCGCACACTCAGGAATGAAGCACGAATATAATTCTGCGGTTTCCAGACCTAAACTGAGTTTGTCTGGCTTTGCAAAGCAGCTGGTGTCTTCATGCATCACAGATCACACTGCAGCGTTCAGCAAAGAAATTCTAACTAAGGCTAAGGTTGACATAATTCATAAATGAGCTTATTATTTGGGGGGTTTTATTATTATACAAGAGCAACAATAAGGTTTGACAAATGTCACAGGTCTATCGATTTGTGCTGTACCGTAGTGCGTTGCAGAATGGCACCTGCAGTTTCTCTGGGCTCAGGTGAAGGCAATGGGACACTGTTGGTGGGACCCCGTGCTTCTGTATGGGGGAACCTGCCTAGAGCACCAAATCGCTTCAGAAACTCTCTGTACTGCAGCTTCTTCTGCTCATTCACAGGCATCTGACTCCACACACACTCAAACTGAGAAGCAAAAGGAAAACACACACATAATAATCACCCACACTGGTGGGACTGATACCCCAAAGAGAGTTACACTCAGTATGTAAATTGGCTTTACAGATGACTAACTTTCTCATGCAGTCAATAATTATCAACAAAGATAAATTAGATTTTGATTAGAATAATTAAAGAAAACAGCAGATTAAAGAAGAATGGAATTGGCAAATGTACTGAAATTCAGATTCATCTTCTCATTTGTAGCCATGGACTGATGCCAGTATGTGTTGTTTCAGCTTGAAAGCACTGGGAGATTTGTTGGAAATGTGTTTGTTCTCTTGAACGTTTCCTCTTTCAATTTTCTGAATTATAATTCACTGGAATATAAGCAGCAGTAAACAGATTCTCTGGCTTTACCTGATCATTTGTGAGTCTCAGGCTGTGCCGATCACACAGCTGTCTGAACTGCTCTTTAGAGACTGTTGTGCTGTTGGATGGGTCCAAATCCATCAGCTCTCTGCTGATTTCATACAAGTGACCTGAGACGACTTCCTGGATCTGCTGCAGGTGCTTTGTATTTTCAGAGGTCTTGGTCCGTCCTGATCTGGTTTTAGCCCCTTTCTCACAAGTCCTGATCAGGCAACTGTCTGCTGACATCTGCAACATTATGTACACAAGCATACAACACACGCACACACACGCACAGTTGAAGAAAATGATTAGGAGTAAAAGAATAACATTTTGGAGTATTGCTTGTTTTTTAAGAGTGAGATGAAAAGATGGATATCAATCTCATGTCTGTGTTGAGTATGATGTGATTAGCCTACCTCAGCATATCACGACTACAAGTCTACAACCATGCTAGCAGCTTTATGAGACTGTAATTAAGGACAGCAGATCTTTGAACTAATTTCTAGAATCATATGCTAAATTGCTCACAATGACAATGCCAACATGAAGATGCTAAGCAGTCATCATGGTAACCATGTTTGCCATGTTGGCAAATAGCACTAAACACAAACGATAGCTGAGGCTGATGGGAATGTCATTAGTTTTGCAGGTATTTGGTTAAAAACCAAAGAATAAGACAAAGTTTGACCTGATGGTGGTTCCTACAATTCATCCTGGCAGACATTAATGCTTAAACCAAATTTCATGGGAATCCATCCAATAGTTGTCGGAACATTTTACTAAACACACAAAATGTTCCTCTCAATAAAAAGTCAGTGAACCACCAAAGTCACTAGGCTTCATGAGGCCATGAATGTCGGTACAACAACATCCAGCAGTTGTTGAGATATTTCAGGCCATTTATAGATCAAAGGGGTGGACCGGACCTACCAACACCTCTAATGTTAAGTAACATCGACAACATTGTGTCTCATTTATATTACTGTACAGGAAGAGACATGTAAAAATGACTGTTTTATGGGGTTATGTGCTGGAACTACGGATCAACATTTATGTCCTAGGGGTGTAAATATTTAACGATATAAGTTAGAAATCGGACAAGACATTATAGATGCAACACGGTATTCAGTTGGTTGCAATCTGCAACTTTACCATTAGATGTCACGAAGTCCTACACACTCAAATAAATATGATACATCTCAAAGAGATTTATCCTGGTATAATACATTTCTGACAGACATGAGATTAATATCACTCTTTTCATCGGAAGAAAGCAAAAAAGACTTTCACAAAATGTTGAACTATTCCTTTAAGCTTCTTTGGAAACTGCTTCTCTTACCAGTAGGCTCTGTGATTGAAACTTGTTAAGGAAGTCCTTCCAGTTAACAGTGCAGTTCTCACAGTCCAGCTCCAGTTTGGTCAGCATGTATCTGTACTGTTTGTCTGATAAGTGGCCACAAAAATTATCCAGCACCTGACGAAATTCCAGCGATTTAATCATCCCTGTCCCACTCCGGTCAAAGGCCAAGAATGCCTGGTGGACAGAAAGAGCCACAGAAAGGCGATCAGCTGAAAAAGAAACTCATGACAAGAAAAATTGAAGAACATGGTTGTAAGCTGCACCTTGTACAGATTAGTTGCTGAGGCAGCAACTAGTTCTTGCATCCTAGCCAGAGCCACGGCTGGACTGAGGCTGTCCAAAGACTCTATCTGACGCACAGAATCAGGGGATGCAGGAGGAGGCTCATACTTCTCTGGTTTATGGTCAAATGCAGACAGGAAATCCATGTAAGCTAGCCTCTTGCACTCATCATCCATGGAAACCTTAAGCCTAAAGAGAGGGGGGGGGGATGTTTCAGATATGAATGATGTGAACTGAAAGTTCAGAGTTTTTAGCTGTGCTGTCAAACATTTGTATGGACAGTTACCTGGCAGTTACAGCAACTAGAGGTGATGGTATGATGCCATTGACAGGTGACCAAATCAAACGCACTGTTACCTTGAATAAAATGATGTATTTCTCTGGGTTTGAACATTGTTGGAAATAAGTCTGTCACAATATTAGCTTTTCACTACACAATTATTGTGGCCAAAATGATTTATGACAATATTATCACTATATCTATAGATTTAAAAAAATAATAATAATAATAATGCTATCAGTCAAATTAATCTTTTGTTGGATGTTTTTTTTTTATTTTAATCAACTGTTAATCCTTAAGGTGCATAACCGCCACCTACTATGTTGTAGTGTGAACTACAGAGCGAGAACAGAAAGAAACAGAAATGATTCCAGATGTGCATTATGTACACAGTATCATTATGTGTGTATTATTAGCATGATATCAATATTTGACTTTAAATAGCACTGTTATTGTCAATATCAGTATCACAACATCATGACAACCCCAGTTGCAATCATTTGGGATTATGTCCCAAAACTCAACAAAACAACAGTGGTAATACTTAATAATAATACATATGATGGGTGCCCGGTAAGCTCAGTCGGTAGAGCTGGCGACCCATGTACGGAGTTGCTGCAGCGGCCCAGGTTCGAATCCGAC
>NW_023339652.1:17772508-17778130 GCF_004916995.1 Morone saxatilis
ATCCAACCCTGGCCGTCTGGGGTTCAAAAACCGGCACAGCACCTGATGGGAAAAGAGGAGGAACAGGTACAGATCTTGCAAACATCATTGCAAAGCTCATTCTATGTGCGCCTTCTGGAAGTTCTTCCTGACCTTAGGACAGTCTGCCCACCTTGAAGCGAGCTTCACTGGCCAGTAGTCATGGAGCTGCTCTTATCTGTCAGGAGAGACAGGATAACCAATAGAAGCGACACTAAAGAGCAACTTTCCTAAAATGCCAAACATCAGCAATAACAACCATATCAGACTCACCAACCACTAACTGTTTGTGTTCCCTTGTTTCGCTTGCCATTATTTTCAATAACATCGACAAATTCTGTGTAGTTGAGGTTTTTCCGGGATGCAGGCCGATCAGATCCAGGACCGCTGGTACTCTCCCTCCCTGCAGAAAAATTCCCAGGCTGTTGTACAAACACCTTGAAATCATGGCAGCGGACCACGCCTTTACGTTTCCTGTCCATCAGCGGAACGCTGTCAGGTTGTCCTGATGGGAAAGAGATGGAGAAATTTATCCAGGAATAGAGAACATCATTGAACATTGTGTGAAGGACTGTTTGCTACCCTAAAGATTCACAACCTGCCACAACCAGTCATCAATCCTTAAAGGCGCACTGTGGATTCTTTCTTGTGAATAAACAAAAGTTGTTTGAGTGTTACTCACCAAAACTCATTGCATGTTTCCTGGTACTTTAACAAATGTGTTGAAGCTATTCCTTCCTCATAAAATCAGTTGCAAAGCCGACTTTTTAAAGTATTAGGCCTATTAAACCCAGCATTGTTTATGGTCCATTGGTTTACTTCTAGAAGTCTTCTTTCTCTTCTTTGTTGACACCATTGCTGCATATCGCAGCATGTGTTACTGCTACCTGTAGATTCAGTGGAAAAGTGTACCCACAGGTACGTATGCATCTTGAGCGTTCCAACTGTGGGTGCACAGGATAAACTCAAACAAGCTCCATAGTTACAACTATAGGTCAAAGTTTTACACAAAATTTTAGTCCTAGTTGAATCTGGTGACACGTGTTACTTATGATAACAGCAAATAACAAGTGTCTGAATATAACAATTCAAATATTTTTTGAATTTTGGAAATGACAACAACTATATTCAGAATTTGAAGGAAAAAGCTCAGATTTTTTCTGTCAAACTGTCAAAACATGTAGCACATATATCACGTCTTCAAGTTGTAGACTAATTCAAATTTTCTTTTAAAAACACAAAAAAAAAATCCAAATTGACATGTCATAAGCACATATTATTGAAAGTAAAGTTTTTTCTGAATCCAATGGTACTAAGCCATTAGATATAACTAACTTGATAGTTCTTGTGATACAGTCAATTTCTGGGATCAATACTATAGTCATTAGTCAAGGATTCAAGGTCATTTCATTGTCACCTTAAACATCCTAAAAAAAAGAATGTTTAAGAAAAAACTTGCGCCATAGCCTCTTGCTGAACCAATTTAAAACTTTCAATGGATTTGTGCTTAAGCTCAGCTAGAACCTAAAGTGCTGAAAAGCAACATGATAAAATTCTTACTGTGGACATTAAATGGGGTATGGAATGTATGTGAATTCCCCGTACTTAAGGGGAACAAAAAGGGTAACTATTTAGTAAATAAAATGATGAGAACATTTTTCTGGTTCATGAACGATTCATGAAGAAAGTGGTCAGTATGTCAAGTATTTAGATAAAATTCAATTTCAAATATTTGTATAGTGCCAATTCCATAACAGAAGTCTATCTCAGGACACTTTTCAAATAGAGCAGTCTAGACCAAACTTCCTTATAAAAGGAGGTAATAGAAACTTTTTTTTTTCTTAACTCATCATTATCTACTATACAGTACTCAGTTCAGAGTTGTTCAAGAACTTAACGACTCATCAGTTAATGAACTCATAGTTGACAAATGCTACAGCTTTTGTCTTTGCGATCACATCCAGTACTTGTATGCATCCTTTCCTGTAAATCCATTTGAATCCCACAGAGGTAAGGTGGACTCCACCAGTAACAGTAAAAAACAGAGAGGTAAATACAGAACACAGGTACATTAAAAGGGTATCACTGAAAAAATGCCCCAGACCATGAACCACAACATCCAGCCCAGGACCTTTGCAGGAGGTCACTCTGCATCTCTCCCTCCCTCCCTCCATTTCCTGTCTTTTTTTTTTATAAAAGCCTAAAATTCTGGGAAAAAATGCCAGGCACAAATAGTGCCAAAGTGAGGTCTGATGTAATGAAAATCACAGATTATCCTTGTGCTTTTTTATTAAAATAGCTGCTGAATGCATTGCTGATGAGCAGCTCGTCTGAAAGCTAAAGATTAATTACTGGCTCACCCCATGGATGGTCTTGATCCGGGTCTTCATGACAGCCAGGCACTGCTCAGCAGAAGTAAGCTGGGGGTTGACCTCATCCTTGTCACCATGACCCTCAGAGTCCTGCTGCCCGGCCCTGGCCACGCCCTCTACAGGATATTTGGTTTTGAGATTTAGCAAGTATATACATATATATATATATATACATAAACATACACAATCATCACATGCATAAACAAATTTAAAAACACAAAACATATAAATACTAACATAGAGATGACTAAACAAGAGGAAAAGAATAAGTTAAAAAAGAGACAACAAAAATAAGTAAATCTATAAAAAGGCTTGCCTAGAGAGGTGGGTTTTAAGGAGCAGCTTAAAACAGTCCTAAAATTTAGAAAATCTGAGTGATTGAGAAACATGATTCCAGAAGGTTGGGGCGAAAACGGTCCCCTTTAGCTTTGCAGTTGGAGCGGGGAATGGATGAAAGGCCAAGATTTGAGGAGTGGAGTGGTCGAGGTGTGGAATGAGAAACAAGGAGATCTGAAACATAACCGGGGGCGAGGTCATGAAGTGCCTTATATGTAATCAGCACACAAACTGGTTCTCCTGCATTCCCGGTCTCTGTGAGGGAATTATACCCAACAAATTGCAATTTTTGTTCCATTTTGTGAATTATTTGTGCTTTTCCACACTCGCAGAATGCCCTTCATGTCTGGCAAGCACACTGGGCATTTAACAGCCTGACCTAATTTACATTTAATTAGAAGCACACTTGAATTCTGAATCTAGGAAGTCGATTTGTATGCCTTGCAAACATGACTAACTTTACGTCCCGGCTTTGTTTTTTAATGATTCTTCTATTTTTTTTGTTATTCTTTCTACTATTTTTGTTTTTATTATTATTTTTGAGGATACAAATTAGAGCGATGCCCTGCTGCTCTGTTTTCTGCTTCCAAAGCACATAATTAGCCCAAACAAGCAGAAATGAGTGTGATTCTGAATCTGCGTGCCTCTTCGCTCTGCTAATGAGAGACGAAGAGGCTCACTCTTACTCTATTTATGATCCAGGATGATTTCTCCAATGGCTCATGTGCTAAGAAAGACATCATTTTACAGGAAGCAGGGGGCTTATGTTTGATCACCGTGGGTGGGGTAGGAGTTTGGATGCAAGGCGAGATGGAGTGGAGGGGGACGGGAGCCTGGTGGGGAGTAGGAAGGGATTTTTAAAATCTCTATTTAAGCATTGAAAACCCTGCCATGCAGAACTGATGGGTTTGCTGACGCCGCTGGTCAAGATGTTCTGGCTGCCGTTCTTTTGTCTCACCCTCATACATCGCCAGGAACACCGAGCACTCCATCTGTCCGTCCCTGAAGCCCAGCAGTTCAGTGAACTTGTTGAAATTCTCATTGTCTAAGATGACCCAGCTGTCTTCTAGTATCTGGGGAAAAAGAAGAGAAAGCAGGACAGCTTTGGCAGTCAGTTGCACTGCACTGCGCTTTAGGCCAGGTTGCATTGACTTTTCAGAGTCAGGACCACATGAACAACAGGTACACAAGGAAATCTGACCTGTATCTTTTACTGACCAACTGCAGAAGATTTAAAATGCCTGAATAAAATCAAACACAGAAACAGGTGAAATACAATAGACATTGCTATTTGTGTTTGATTTCTATGTATGCATTCCTGTGTCATAATTAATAACTATTACTCTTTAATAACTGAATGAATAATTACCTAATTAAAATCAAATCACAACTAGGGGTGTGACGATGCTGATGATAATTGCGGTATTTAAAAATTAAATATGCATGATTTGTGACATCACAAAGACTTAATAATATTGAAGTCAGTCCTGGTCCAGTATACAACTTGTACAGTGTGAATGTAGAAATTGAAAGCCACCAAGTGCACATTCCACTGAAGAATGGACATTCAGTAAGTAGGAGACATCTTGGTCCAGCAGGAAAACTTTAGAAATGAACAACGTTTGCATATTCAGAGATTCTGGAATTTATAATGAGGCAGGAAAAAAAGCACACATTATTGTTCCAAGCAGACAACTGTATATGTGTCTTCATACATATTGTGATGTGTCTTAGTTAAAGTTCAGATAATGCTGCTGACTGAAGAACATGTGTCTCTCCAAACGGACATATTAGCCAGACTACTAAAAACACAGACAGGATTGGCAGACCATCCTTATAAACTGTGCACACTAAAGCCATCATTTGAACCTACTTCATCATCTTTTTTACAATACATCTTGCAAGGGAAGGATAAACTATAACTATAACTATATATAAATCTGGAGTGAGAAAACAAAATAAAAGATGCTCCTGTACTTTCTTCCCTTTTCCCCTTTAATCACCCCTCCCCCTATAGTCCCTAATCTGTGTTGCTTGCCTTGTCTGACCTTTTTTGTTGAATATACCTTTTCTTTAAAACTGTACTTATTCATCTATTTGTCAATATTTCTGTATTATTTGCCTGATTGGATTTTCTATTATCTAAATTTAATAATTTAAAAAATAAAATCTGAATTATCCCCATATTCTCAGATCTTTTATGAGCACACTGTTATCATAACTAATAGGACTGACAACAAATAAAAATAAGAACTAAGTTGCAATAAATGGGAACTATCCTCTCACTAAAGCTGAAAAAATTATCTGGGGCAGCAGCTCAGTAACCATTAGTCAGAATCGAGTCAGAATTAGTGGGTGAAACATAACAGGACCAAACTGAATGTTGTGAGGCTCAGGAAAGAAAGTGTGATGATTCACAGATCTGACCTATGTCCTTTGCTTTACATTTAACAAACAAGAGCATCAATTCAGACAGCTTGTATTGAGCAACGTGTATAATTTATCTTTAGCATCTAAGTCATCGCAGCCTCTTTTACATTGGCTATTTATATAAGAGCTCGTATGCTCAGTGCGCTCTACTTCTCACTCTGCTTATGCACAGGTTCACACACACCACAGGTCCCCGCGCCCCTCACTCAAACTATACTCAGACTCTCTACACACGTGCTACTGCGTCTGCTGAAATTATTGGTCGAGATATTGCAGGATAATCCAACCTAGACATGAAAAGAGCAACAATATACAGTGGGGAAAACAAGTATTTGATACACTGCCGATTTTGCAGGTTTTCCCACTTACAAAGCATGTAGAGGTCTGTAATCTTTATCATAGGAGTGACGGAATCTAAAACAAAAATCCAGAAAAATCACATGGTATTTTTTTAAGTAATTAATTT
>NW_023339652.1:17778230-17778576 GCF_004916995.1 Morone saxatilis
ATCATCCAGATGGTCATTGGCAAACTTCAGACGGGCCTGGACATGCGCTGGCTTGAGCAGGGGGACCTTGCGTGCGCTGCAGGATTTTAATCCATGACGGCGTAGTGTGTTACTAATGGTCCTGCCGTGTAGTTCTGGGCTGATCCCTCACCTTCCTCATGATCATTGATGCCCCACGAGGTGAGATCTTGCATGGAGCCCCAGACCGAGGGAGATTGACCGTCATCTTGAACTTCTTCCATTTTCTAATAATTGCGCCAACAGTTGTTGCCTTCTCACCAAGCTGCTTGCCTATTGTCCTGTAGCCCATCCCAGCCTTGTGCAGGTCTGGTCTTGGCCATTGTGG
>NW_023339652.1:17778679-17778925 GCF_004916995.1 Morone saxatilis
AGAAAAACTAACAGGTCTGTGAGAGCCGGAATTCTTACTGGCTGGTAGGTGATCAAATACTTATGTTGTGCAATAAAATGCAAATAAATTATTTAAAAATCATACAATGTGATTTTCTGGATTTTTGTTTTAGAGACAGACCTCTACATGCTTTGTAAGTGGGAAAACCTGCAGTGTATCAAATACTTGTTCTCCCCACTGTATGTAGCCACATGTAGTTTGATTGTACATGATGTAACTAATGAA
>NW_023339652.1:17779006-17783543 GCF_004916995.1 Morone saxatilis
TCCAAAATACATGTGAAAATACAAGGTTTTCTGCATTTGTAGATCCAGATTGATCTGTACATTGTCATGCACATATAAAGACAGTAGACTGAATGAAAAATATATATATTTAGGCCTACTTATTTTTTTTAAGTCGTCTCAGGCTGTTCATCATCTGTCTTGGAAATGGACGGTTCAATAATTAACAATTTGGACGAGTTGTTATTATGAACTGGTTTTACTGGTCCGGCCCACTTAAGGTCAAATTGGGTTGTATGTGGCCCCTTAACCAAAATGAGTTTGATACCTCTGCCTTAGAAGGTAAGACTGTTGGTATCAGTGTTTCCTATTAATTAACTAGACTATGGCCACCCGCCATGGTCTATTTTTCCCCCACCATATTTTCATAATGAACCGAAAATATTTTTACACCTCTCTCTAACATTGTGTTTTACACTGTTGCTTCAGCAAAGCATCTCCCACTCACAGTACGAGTATCTGCAATAACTAGTGGACAATCTCCCCTCGCTCTGTCCCTCCTGTACAGTCTACTGACAGTCACACTGCAGAGACACACACACAAAGACAGACATACTCTGGTGCAGAAACAGTGTTTATTCTATCAGTGTGGACCAGGTAAAGCAAGAGTAAACAGCAGTGAACACATCAGCTGTTGCCAATGTCATTCGGTACCACATTGTTTTCAATCGTTTTGATAGGCTCTTCATTAACAACGAGCCTCCACACGCAGCTCACCTGCTGTTAAGGGAATTGTGTGTGTGTGTGTGGGGGGGAATCCCAAACGTGAGTTGTGTCCTTTGGGGGAATAAATAAAACTTACTGATGAAGAAAGTCAAGAGACACAAACAGAAAGAGAGAGAAACAGAGAGAGGCAGGGCGGGGCAAGCCAGTGTGAAAGACCAGAGTAGGTATGTGTGTGGCCTGTGTGGAAAACAGTAATGTTACTGAAGAGAAAAGCAAGGTGATTAAAGCAGTGAGAGAGTTAGTAGTGAAATAAGTCATATATTTCAATAGATAAATCTTCTCCCTGAGCCATACTGCTACATTGTTGTTCAAAAGCTATTAAAAACACATCAGTGAGTCACACTGTTGCACTCTGTGGCTCTGTTCCTTCATTACCATGAACATTCAATCCCACATTGGTTTCGGTCTTTTTATAGGATTTGTTGACAATGAGACAAATATAACACTAGACGGCTCCTTTAAAATTTTTCTCCACCCTTTACCTTTCTATGTATGAAATATACTCCAAGCCCTTGGGGTCACTGTCAACAACCCACTACCATTTGGAGATGGGTGATTTGTTGTAAGGCTAACTAACTGCCCTGTGCACAAATTCTATTTTTATACTCATTAGCATGTACCTTATTTGGTCCCTACTCACTTTTCGTACATCTGTCTCTGACAGCGTCCCATCAGAGCTGTGGGTGACGACTTGGACGCGGTCAGTCAGGCTGGTGTGGTGTTGCTCTAACCTCAGTCTCATCCTCTGGAAGACAATGTCCAAGATGTTGCAGGTGTCTGGACCGACCTGCAGGCTGGAGGAAGTCCTCTGTCCCCTGACTGACTGTGGGGTTGATGAAGGTGATGTGCATGGCCTGTAGGGCAGACTGTTCAGAGCTCAGTACAGAAGGGGTTATAATAAATAGATGATGTAGCCACAGCCACAATCAAGAGTCTGCTTGCACGAGTGAGCAATAAAGTTAAAAACTGTTCCAAGTAAAAAGTGAGACCAGAGCAAATCATGCATCATATTTGATGGATATTCATATTTAATTCAACACACACAACTGTACAATGAACACAAACAGAGAAAAAAACTGCAGTTTGTTTAAAATTAGCAATTTGAATGAATTTTGAGTATTTTGTTTTTGATTATTTCCTGTGAATGTTGTATTAGAGATGAGTATTTTTAACAATCACATCTTCTCCCTCATTCTTGGCCATTGTTTTAATGCAGGATGAGGCTGTTTAGCAGTGAGTGAAGGCTCTATGAATACAGCTTGTGTTCAGTTTCTATCTTAAATAATATTTAAAACTTTAAAAATAAAAATTTCATTTGTTTTTCTATACATTAATGAATGAAATGCTGAGATGGAGGACTACTGTGTATGTTTTTAAAGTTGTCTTACACCCCTTAAAATCAAGAAGGCCTTGTGACCCTTAGATTGGGAACCACTGGATTAGTGGGTTAGGGCAAAGTGGTTAGGGTTAGAGGAAGGTAACTGACAATTTTTCTGCTGGAAAGTCTGTGTCAGAGCGTAAGAAGAAGTCTTAAAATCCTTGAAATATGGCACTAACATGTCAGATGATTTGGTGCCAAACTAATCAGGCCTTTTTTCAGGAGGAAACACACCCAATATCTATTGACATATTATCCAAATCACTTCTGGAGGTGGATTAACAGGATTAATTAAACATGATCCACAATGCTAGAACCAGTAACTCTAGAAAGGCTCACCTCTCAGTATGGCAACTCTCCTCATGGGATGATGATGCGTGTGTTTCATCTGTTAGTGGAACACCCAGGTTTTTGAGAAAGCCAGTGTAATAAACAAGCTTAGAAGAACTGCCAGGTCTACAGCTGGATGTCTCACAGAGCCTAGAGACACAATGAGAATGAGAATGGGGGGATTGAAACCAACTGGAGCAGTATTTACACACAGCTCTCATTAGTATTTCTTCAGACCTTCTACATGTGCAACATCCAGTTGAACAGGCAGTTCAAAGTCGAAGTGCAGAAACAGAGAGTTCAAAGTCCTGTTCATCTTCCAGTCAATCAGGCTACTTAATCAAACCAGTATGGTTTAACAGGCCAGTAGGGCCAGTAGGGCCAGTGTAAGCAGGGATTCAATAATCAATTCAACATGGCAGCAGATGCATCTCATTAATGCTCCAGCCTTAGAGGACACCGATTGCCATCAGTTTTCGTCTGACCCTACATGCAGCTAAAGCACCCTGAAAATTGCAAGTGAAAGCATTCTTCAACATCAACCTTCAAAGCAAATTTCAAATTTATGTCAGTGACAGTTGATGCTTTAACTTGTGGTATTCCTTGGAGTTACATGCTGTAACAACTTTTTGTTTCACTGTCTATTGCTTAATTAGGTAACAGAATGGTGATCGTGCCCATCGCCCAGTGATGAGTGTGAGTATTGCAATAATTATATATTTGCAGTATTAATAACTGGGTGTTTGTGGCGACATTCCTGGAAAAAATGTTAAAAGTCTCTACCATAATGTGATTTACAATTTCTATTTGAGTGAAAACAATGAAACTGTGCTCAGAGTTTAGCAGTCTGGAGTCTTGTTGATACATGAGCTTCAAGTTTTCAGAATTGCTAGTAGTAGTAGTTCCACTGCAGCATTTTTTCTGGGAATATCATCAGATATAACTCCCAGCAAAAATGCGTATTTCCCAAAATGTCAAATTATTCCATGATAAAGATGATATCATAAAAGGAGCGCCAGTGGAACCTCAAACAGTGAAAAACAATGCAGTAAACAGGATGGAAATATGACTTTTTCCTTTTCTTTCATGTATTCATGTGAGAAAGGTTCCATCAGATCTGGGTGGAGCAATCACGGATGTATTATAGAGTCATGTGAGATGAGGAAACTGTCAGAGCGGGAACAACCTCAGTCATGTGTGTTAAATGTTTGCTACGTCAGAACTTATAGTGTTTCCATCTCCCATTAAGCACATTAACTCTTTGTTAGAAAAAGAGTATATAAAAAAAAAAAGAGTATAAAATGAAATCGAGTTTTTTAAATTTTGTCGTTCCTATGAAACTTTTATAATATATAAAAATACATGTGAGATTCCTTTGGCTGGGAAATTGCTCATAGGTGTGAATGTGTAAAACTGTCCAGGGTGTTATTATTATTTCCTAATTCTTGAGGTCACAACTTTTATTTTGATGTAGGACTGTTCTGAAAATTACAGCTGCCATCTTTTGTATTGCCTTTGTGAGCTTTTGATTACTACACTGTGTCTGGGTGTGTTTCTTACTTGTTGAAGTGTGTGTCTGAGATGGGCACGCCATAGCAGCTTAAGACCTCCTTCAGATCTTCCTGTGCAACATATCCAGTGTGCTGACAGTCACACAGCTTCAGAGCTGCCACTACTGAACTGAGCTGCTCACACAGTTTGTCCATCAGTACATTCTCCACCTTAATATATAAGTACACACACAGAAAACACACAGAAAACACACACAAATCAAAGTGTACATTAATAATTAACCCATCTTCCTTCTTTTGATTTTATCTTCTGTTTTCTTTCTCTGTTTGATCCTGTGATGCATGCTATGTGTGATATGGGTGATATTTGATCACATTATGTTGTGTTAACACACTCACTGTTCTCCATGAAGCAGATGCCACAGACACTCTATCAGAACACTGTGAGGTCGGCCTCTCATCTGGTGTTTTTTGCTGCTCCTGAGGAAAAATATTAAAAAAACAGAGTATACATATACGCACCCTCCTCTGTGTGAAAGACGCAAGGGGGGAAATGTCGCTCCGTCCCTGATCC
>NW_023339652.1:17783568-17788996 GCF_004916995.1 Morone saxatilis
GT
The DNA here is from genome assembly GCF_004916995.1 of Morone saxatilis. NCBI lineage: Eukaryota > Metazoa > Chordata > Actinopteri > Moronidae > Morone > Morone saxatilis. The sequence continues at coordinate 17,783,571 of NW_023339652.1, forward strand.
CTCTACAGTCTTCAGTTAAAACTAATCACTTCCTGTGCACCAATGTCAACGGATGGACATGAGATTCACAACACTGCTATACTTGAGAGATACAGAAGTCAAAACATCAGGTGTGTCAATGGCTTGAATGCAACAGACATCATTAATGTGTAACCATTAACGTGTCAATATGTTTGTAAAAAAAAAATGATATTTAGAAAACATAATGCATGAAATCTTAAAACTTTAAGAACATTTACATTTGTAACTCCCTTCAAGTTTCCAATTGGACTGTAGTTAAAGAACATGAGCCAACAAACTTTGGGTAGCATTTAAACATGGCAAATGACAGACGCCATTCATGTTCATGAGTTCTTGAGTTTAGCCTTCTGCTTAACATTTGACTTACAATAAAAATAAACAACCTTTCAAACTTTTAACATTACATTTTTCCTTTATAAACAACCATTCCAAACTGACTGTAGTTTGTAGGAAAACAACAATTGAGAAACATATTTTTTTCTCTCAGTTGTTTCAATATTTTCAACTGTCCAGCGCTGTCCTTGTCAGCCTACGGGAGCCATTCTTTATCTTCAAGTGTTTGGGACTTTGGGGACAGTTGTTACCATCCAAGGTCAGCAACTTATCTGGAAGGACTTAAATGTTGTATTTGAGTTTCCTGGGGATAACTTAGGGTTGAGTGTGTAAATCAGCCAAAAGAGTATGGCATCCCAAGGGAATGGCTTCCTCAGGTGCTAATGCACTTCCAACACCCTCAAAATCACCACTCCAACATTCCTTCTGGCTCGTCCTTCTTCTTCAGCACCTTCTTTGTGAATCATACATCCCCATGGTGGTCTGTGTATCTCTCTTTTTAGCTTCCCTCACTTGTTTTGACGTTCTAATGTGTGAAAAAAAATATTAAATTGAAATAAACTATAAAATAAAGGAAAACATGCAAGATAAATACTGGAAAGCTACAGTAAAATATTACTAACCAAAAAAAAATATTCCTTGACCATTGTTGTACTGCCTTGTTGAAGTAGACACACAGACCTATCTTAATTGACATCAATCAGCTCAATGGTTGGTCCCTCTTGCAAAAGAAGGAATATTAAATATCTCCAATTTAAGACATTTCACACTGTTTATAACCATAATATTATTATTATGTGATGTATTTTATATTACTATTATATTATTATTATTATTATTAGAGTTTGCTAAACCATCAGCCCGAGCGGCAGTAATGATTTCTCTTCCTTTGCTAACGAAGCCAGATATATTCACAACAAGCCATGGACTACTTTGAGCTGTAGCTGCTAGCTCGTGGTTAACAAAGATAGGGCCACTTAGCTAGCACTAGATTTTGCCAGCAAGAAACGAGGCACCATAGGCATATTATTTGTTAAAACCTTAAATTCACCAACCTCTTACACAACAAAACGACTCATATTTATACATCAAATAACATCGCCCTAGTGTAACACAATGGATGGAAAAAAAAGTTTGAAAAAAACTACCAAACTGCGCTACGTGGTTGTATTCTTCCTTCATGCACCGGAGTTTCATGTCATGTGCAGTTTCTCTGTAGGCCAGACAAAGTGGGGTTTCCCTTACCAAACTCCCAGGGGTTTTGTCGGTCTTTCTCTCCCCTTCCAGCACTACCGCCACCTACTGTCAGGTGTGTGTGAATGGCACATAACTGCCTTATGTGATCAGTCACATAAGTTTCTCAGTTTGTTTACATTCAGTTTATACTAAGTACATTCACATTATGTTTATTTATTTTTAGTTTATTTTAAATTCAGATTTTGTATATTTCACTTACATTTTACTTATATAATATTGTTTCATGTTTATTAGGCCAAGAATAATTTTTTTGAGTGCAGAATGCCCTGAAATGTTCTTTTTTATCAACCCACTGGGCGTGTTTAGGAGATCAGACACCGCTTTTCAGAGTATTAGTGATCCGATATCAGTATGATTTTGATGGATGCATCTAAATGAACACTAGTTTTGAGGGGATTAAAGCCTGGAAAAGTTTTGAAAATTTGGAACAGACAATACTTTTTAGACAGGTGTGATTTTGTTTCATTCAGCTAATACAGTCAAGCAGCAGCAGAAATTGTGTTCAAATATTTCACAAAACAATTAAGGCAGGACCGACATTCAATCAAATTTCTGTCTTTTTACTGATGAATGTTGCAATTTAATCCCATTCTTGTCTGCCTGAAACTGGCATTGATGTAAAAATACACTACAGCTGTCGATTGACTAGTGTTGCTAAGACTGTCACATCCTATTATAGCTATTAAAAACTTTCAGTTTTAATGGACAGGGTGTATCCTGGTTATATCACAGTTTGGCTCAGTTTGACAACTTATTGTTCAATTGTTTAACATGCATTCTGTAGACCCATTTAGGTTAGGTTAGGTTAGGAATGTCTCCCCTTTCTTTTGGCAATCTTTATAAAACAAAAAAGGCTGTGCATGTTGACAGAAAAAAAATGAATTTATGTTTTATATAGGGAGGTGGTGCTTAGCACCATCAAAATGCTCACGCAGAATGCCAAAAAAAAAAATAATAATGACATAGATAACAAGAAGACCTTCCGCTAAGGCCAAAAGTCACAGCTTCATATGATATGTAAATCTGCAAGCAATACCGCTATATATGTCTGTATTACAATTTTACCCAATCTGCAATGTTAAAGGACAAATTCCGGCGCAAAATGACACCTGGGTTAATAACACTTAATTTACAGAGTTGGTCTGTTCTCTGGGATATGTTTTTCATTCTAATCGCACACGTGACCAGTTTTAGCCACAAACCGCTAATTACCGTATAACGCTAGTCAACGGGCATTAAGTAAAGTGAAAAGAAACTATTCATATACCACTAACAAGGCTCAAAATAGCACCACACTTCTCCCCGGCAACAACGTGAGTTCACATAAGATTGGTGCGTTCAAGTCACATCTCAGAATGGACTGGTCAACGACTGTTTTCCCAAGATGGCGCCCGCCTGTATACGTGAGTTACTGGTTGTTCTAAACTATCTTTTTAATAGACTGTATAGTACACTTACAAAGTCTCAATGCTTCGTTTACCAAGTAGGCTCAATTATGCTACTGTGTAAGTGTGGTGCTATTTTGAGCGCTTGTTAGTGGAGTATAGAAATAGCTTTCTTTTCACTGTATATTTATGCCCCGTTGACTAGCTAATACGGTAATTAGCGTTTCTGCTAAAACCCCTGGTCACGTTGCCGATACGAAATGAATAACATATCCAGGAACAGACCAGACTCGGTAAAATAAGTGGGTTATTACCCCAGGTTCATTATTGGGCCGGAATTGTCCTTTAACGAAAGTGAAAACTAATTTGTGTGTCCACCCTATGATTCAGATCCCCTCTAAAATGTAATGAGATCTTCCTTGACCCAAGCTACACCCTTCTACTAAGTTTTGTAAAAATCAGGCCAGTAGTTTTTCTGTAAATCTGCTGACAGACAAAGAAACAAATGGCACCAAAATGAGGAAATAAAGGAGCTTCTTGAGTCTGATTGCATTCTTAAATATTAATCATGGTGCCCTGAGGAAAATATAAATTTTCAATCTATATTGTCAACCGAGAATCTGTAAAAATTGCTCTTCTAATAGTTGTCACTCTCATGAGCAGTTCTTAAAACCAACACAACAGCAGGAAGCTTTCCATATGGGTATTCCCAGGAGTAAATCTTCATCAAATGGGGGTCTGTGGTCTAATCTGCATCTATTTCAGGAACCACAGTGTGAGTATTTCTGGGAAGCCCTCTTGTAGGGCCATGTTGTTTAGGTTATGTAGTGCCTTAGTAATACTAATGTTTGGATAGGGAGCAACAGCAGCAGAATGGTCCCAGAGCCCCTTATTATCCCTCTGAGCTCCCCTTTAATGCTGCCTGTCTCTGGCACTCTGGAGCCCTACCAGAGAGAAATTAGCCCTCTAATTGACAGACAAAAGAAAGTTCATCTCTGCGCTATATTATGATCACTGTCTGATCTCCTCTTGCTTCTCTCTGTTTTCTCCTCTCTTCCTGCTCCCTCTGTCACTTAGTCACTTGTGATCTCTCTCATTCCCTTCCAACTCTCTGTCTCTTTTTCTCTTCCCGTCTCCCTCTTTCATCCCTCCTCTTCAGAGAGCCGTCCTATCCCTCTGCTCGTCTCCTTCCCATAATTCATAGTGACAGGAAAGGTTAGAGCAAGCACGTCAGAGCTCTGGCTGACAGAGAGGAGAATCGAGTGTCTTTTACAGCTGTGTCGTTACACACTGTTTACAAGACGGCACAGTTTGACTGAAAATACTGAAATGCAGCTCTGTCTGTGACATGAAATAAAGTCAGAGAGACAGTGTTGACATGTGAGGATTAGTGCTACACTTACTATAACATGGCTATCATCCTGTCATGTTCTATGATGCAGGGTATTCTTTCATTAGAGCTTTATTTGGCACTTTTAGCATCCACAATTGAAGGTTGCATAATTTTTTCTTTTACAGTTGAAGTCCAAATAAAAAAAAGTACCCCTTTTACCATTCATAGGCACTGCCAAATCAAACAGTATTTGCTAAATTCAAACATGCAGGTAAGGTGGGAGGCTGGAGGCACAAACACATCACATTAGTCATTAATCATCCCTCTAATTAAGCCCAGCTGAGAACGTTTCATGCTTAACAAATCATCAAAGATATTTTTCTGTATTAAAACAGGTCAGCTGAATTAAGCAAACCAGTTTAAAGATGAGATAATTTCACATTTGAACAGATTTAGTTTAATAACTACCTAAATCCTGGCTACCTTAGAATGTTTTGTTTATAACAAGTGATGATACAAATGCTGTTTGAGAGGTTTCCATCCTGCCAAAATAAAATTATCAGGGAGATTTTCTGAATTTTCCAATATCAACACATTGGCTTCAGTCTTTAAACAACTGTTTTGGTCTTTGGTGATGCACCTCTTCTCATCTAACTTTGATCTAAGTCTAACCCATGCACGTCAAGTGATGTAGTGTAAAGAGACAAGAGAGTAAGCAAGATGGGGTGGATGGATTGGTCAAACAAACACAGGACTTTCTCCCAGAAGACTAGGGTTGTGTCCCGTGTGCAGTTTTACGTTACATAACGTCACATATGACATACATACATCACAGTAATGGCAACATGACTTCCGTCGTGTAACATACTTGTTTTAACCAAAATCATGATCTTTTTAAAAATGTAACCAAGTACTTTTGTTGCCTAATCCTAACCAATCTGCAACTGTTTCACAACATTAACCACATATTGCCCAACTACTCTGGATAGATCTCACTGTCAACAGTTTTCAATAGAACTACTTTCTACTAAAGAAATGAAACTGTGTCTGAAAAGCTACTATTAAAATTTAAATATGTCGTTGTTCAGAGCTATGAA
>NW_023339652.1:17789096-17797317 GCF_004916995.1 Morone saxatilis
GGGCGGGGGGGGGGAATCATATTTATATCTGTCTTTAATAAATTCACTTTCATTTGATCTTTTTTTAAACGAACGGACTGCTGTGCAGCGCCTCTTCCCTTTCCCCTGACTCTGGCAGAATGAAAGGTGGTGTAAATGCGGGGCTAATTGTTATGCTTGTAAAGAAGCTTCCACGGCAGCTAAAGTTGTTAGATTACAAAAAGTGGAGATTTTTAAAGTTTTACTGCTGTACAAAAAACCCATCTCCCCTGTGCTAAAGACGTAGAAATCTGGAATTATACAAACACAACCCAGTTGGTGCATTGCAGGAAATGGTGAACTGTAATGTCAGGTCAGCGTCTAGTATATTTTTGCCTGACTTTACTCCATCTGCTCTATTTTGAGTGTCTTCATAGAGACAATGTCAGCGTAACAGCACATGAGGGAAGCTCCCTCCCTGCCTCTCACTGAGACACTTGGCAGCTTGTCTAATCAGAGTGCAATTAGACGGAGACTTCTCTGGGCGACAGAAGACTCTGATTACCCAAGAGTCATTGGGGGTATATTTAGTATCTGTGCTCTTGTTCCTCCGTGGTTACCGTGGCGCCCTGGAGCTACAGAGTGAGTTGGTGCATGGCAGAAACATTGGAAGGCAGGACGGGCTGGACTTGGCTGGGTCGCTCACTCAGACTGACTGAGTGACTGCAACTGAGCTCTAACAATGTTAACCTGATCCAAAACCTCATCATCCAGCTTCCCAGAGTGTCAGGGTGTTCCAAATTACAGGAATATCAAATCTCTATGTGCCTGTAGCTCCTGAGTTCCCTGCTGCTCTGATCCTAGATGTGTTAGTTAGACTCATATATTGGTTTGCCCGTAAGGAGGGCGAATATTGCACCCTCTATTAAATGCAGTCCTGTCTCCCTAGGTATTACATACATTTTGGATGGTTCTACAGCTCATGATAACTATTGTGTCCTCTCTGTAGCAAGGCAGGAAGGGTGTCCAGGATGGGGTGGTGGATGGACATGAACAAACTTTGGTTCCTGTCACAGACCAGCAGTTAACGTTGGCCTTTTTATTAAATGTAAAACACCATCTTTCCCTAACCATATCGTAGTGGACATGCACTGACATTGTAGAAAGGTAACAGGAGAGAAAGTTTTTTGTTGAAGCCTTGGTTGATATTTGGTGGAAGGTTAGGGATAATTAAAAGACACCAACTTTACCTATTGGTTGGAGAAGGGAGTCATAAATGACATGGTTAAAGACACTTTGTCAAGCATGTTAGAGTCATTCATACAACCGTATGAGGCTGCTTGTCAGGAAATGTAAAAATACTAGATCATTTTAAGTGTTTGACCAAACAACAAATATTTAAATTTTTCGGGTGAGATTAGTCAAGGAAGTGCAATATTCATATTCAGCACAGAAGTCACGAGGAGGAGGTGTAGATGGAAGATTGGGTGTACAAAACACCATAAACCAGGGTTTGCTGTAGGGACCGTTTCACAGAATTTGCGAAATGCTAGTTGTGATTTGCCACCTAAGATATTCTCTTGCTTATTTTGACAAGTTTCACTAAACAAAACAAATGCCATACTTGTGACTCATGCATGATCATGTGAGAACCCTGTAGGACTTTTAACTGCAATTTGCAAGCAACAGTCATTTGTGAAACATGACACCACCCCCACCATCATCTGCTTGTCATGCTTTACATTTATCATCTGCAGAGCTACGTCTAAATGTCTCTGTAGTTTATTCCTATTATATAAGCACATTCTGATCTGATACCCCATCGGCAGGGCGATATTGTGTTTTGGAGCACTGACAACAACTGATGCAGAAGTGCACACCTCCAAATTCTCTGCAATGTATCATGCGAACCCGCTTGTTCAGGAGTGGGGGTTCACAATGGAAAGAAAAACTGTAACTGTAAAAAACTGTAAATGTATAATTAAAGTTTCTAAAAGAATAAAAGAAACAGCCACTTGAATGTCTCCAAACAACCTATACATTTTTCTATGTGCAGCCCACATAAACTGTGTAAGACATGGATGTTACCCACAGGTTCCTGAAGTATCGTTGTGATGCTAAGTGTGATGGCTGTGATTGCCATCTTGGCAGTCCTGACTCTGCTGGCTTTCAGCTAATCCAAAAATGAATGGAGCTTAGGCAGGCTTAATGAAGCCTGGTTGCTGAAACCAGCCACCTAAGACGGCACCCACCTGTCACTCAAAGTGGCCACACTCTAAATTATGCTTTAACTTTAACCCTTAATATAATTATAGTAAAGGCTGTAAATATGTTTATCTCTGCTCTAAAGTTGGGCATTTTAATCTGGGGGTTTATGGATATGACTCACTTTTGGAGCCAGCCTCAAGTGGCCATTTGAAGAACTGCAGTTTTGAGCACTTGCACATTGGCTTAATTTGTCGGCCCAGGAGGTTGCCACTTGACAGGCCAGAGAGAGAAAGTTACCTTGTCCTGTTTCAGGCTTCATTCTGCATTTTAAAGACTTTAAGTAAGGCAAACAAGGAAAAACTCCAAGGCACTGTGTCCTTTAATATTACATGACACCATGGCTGTAAGTAAGGCCTCTCAACCTTAAGAAGCTGATATAAATGGAATTTGTAGTGTCACATGATCTCTAACAACAGTTTTTAAGCGTTGTTTGGCCCATGACCTTGTTTTTACAATCCAAAATTCTAATTAGCCCAGCAATTAATGAGCTGTCAAGTTGTCATGTGAATCTGATAATGACATACTTTTGTAATCTATTTTCAGCATAGATAATATCCTTCAATGGTGTCTTTACTTCAAACCTCTATTACAAAAATATCCTTACTGCACTGGGTTTTAGAAACTCTGCTCAGAATACATTTCAAGGTGGATTTAATTTACGTTTTGCATTTTAAGATTTGTAATTGAAAATATCTATTGTTGACTTAAGTCTAGTACTGAATAGAAAATCATCCTTCAGATCAGATAATCTAGTCATGAAACAGAAGCACATCAATTTCAAGCTGGTGTTCTAAACCATAAACTTCTCCATGTGTGCTTTACTCATTCATAATCCCCCTCAGTGCCCTCCCTCCTTCTTCTCCTCTCTCTATTTCATGTGTCTACCAGCGATCTTTGCATCTCCTCTTAGCTCTCTCCCACCTCATCAGCTGTCAGCACTTTGGGGAATAGGCCCGGGCTTCCACAGATCAAGGCAGCCGTGTCGATAATCATGTTCACAGAGATGTTCTCAGAGCTCTGGTGAGCTGAGCCTTTCTTCTCGGTTGGGTTCAGGAGTTCACTGGCACCGCCGAGGTGTAGTGTTGCTGTTGTCATTCACTGTGTGTGAACCCCACAGATCGGAGGCAACCTGAGGACCGTGATCAGAGTGTTCCGCCTGTTTGATTACAACCGAGAAGGGCACATCCAGCAGCATGAGTTTCGCCGCATCCTGGATAACTACTGCATCCACCTGACAGACAAGGAATTTCAGAGGTGGGGGTATAGTGTTATACATCTGACTGACACAGTTTGACACAACAGATTGCACCTCAAATCAGTGGAGCGGCTTGCAAAGGCCCACACACAAGGACTCATTGACTGGTCAGTTAGCTGGGGTTTCTGCCAACATGCAGTTAGTCATTGTCACTTTTTGTTCTAAAAACCATACATACAAGCATCTTCATCACTGAGTCTACATCCCTCATGCTGTTTCCAGCTAATCAGACAGAGTGTATACAATTATATACTTTAAATGATTCTGGTTTATTACAATGTGGGTCTTACCTCCTGGGTATTACATCCTTTTTTTGTGACGTTGATCTGTCAGCAGGATGACGGTAAAACTACTGCCCCCATTTTCATTAAACCTGGTGGAAGAGTGTAGCATGTGCCAAGGAGGAACCCATTCAATTTTGGAGCGGATTTGCATCAGAAGGCTGACACACAAATTATTTTTCACTTTTGTTAACATCGCCAGATGTCAATTGTAACATTAACTTGACTGTGCCAGATGGTTTTTTACACAGAACCATTTCAGAAGTCATCATTGGAAACTGAGAGCAACTTAAAAAAACAAAAACTGGGCAGATGATTGGATGAACTATCTGTATTACAAGTGAACTTCAGCCAATCAGCTCAACAAACGTTATAACGTAGTGAAACATAATGAAACCAGTCAGGAGAAGAGAAAAGCCTGCTGTTTGTTGCTCTTCTTTTAATCAAGAGGTACTCTCCAGTTCTGATATTACAGATGCTAGCAGTATCTACGCTAATCTCCTTAGCAGCTTCCATTGTTTTTTTTGAGTGGAAAGTCACTGTCACACACACCTAGTGTTAAACCACACTGTCTAAACTACTGTGTTTGGACACAAGATCATAGCTTGAAGCCTGAAAAGATGGATTTTTGGGGGATCTTATGATTTTGCAATCTCATAAGTCCAGCTGCCTCACAAGGTTATTGTGACTTCTATTATTGAGAGGATTATTTATATGGCAAAATAAACAAAATTTGTTGCGCATGCCCAAATCAATTGTAATTAAAGTGAATTGGGTGCCGTGACTAAACATATAACAAAACATAACAGCCACCTCAAATGTCACTGTAGAAAACAACTTGGCTGCAGTGTGCATTCTAGTTTTTATAGTTTTGGCCATCATTTCCATCAGTATAAATCACATTGCATCCATTAAGTTAATGGCTGAGATCCAGGAAGGCATCTAAAAGGAGGCCGACAGGGGGAGATTCCAGTTTACAAACCGAGTTCCTACTCCAGCTTAACCTGTTTCACTTACTATTGTTGTACATTCATATGGTATCATGCAATCAGTAGGCATAGCGTTGAATGCCATTTTATCAATCTGGATCTTCTTTCACACACATGCACATACAGACTTTTACATCTGAGCTCTGCAGCTGAAAATCTGACACATACTGTGCGAATAATCAAATTCAAATCATTCTTTTTTAAAGTGTGCATACGTTAATGTGTAGCCACACACAGGCACACACACATATGTTGTAAACCAACCAGCACAGGCCCGACTATTTCCAGTATTCCCTGTGCTGGGAAGTCATCTGTCAGCTAGGACGAGATCACTAGCACTAACTTTGTGGTCAGCCTTTGTCTCAGGATGAGAGAGGGAGCTAATTGACTTTTAAAACTTTGGGCCCTGCAGTCAAATCCACTCCAGAAACGCTGCTCAACTTTTTTGATGTGGCTCTAGAGGATTGTGTGTGACAGGTTCATTTTCAATGGCTTTAATTGGTTTTAGTGCACAGGACTCTCTCCCTCTCTCTCTTTCTCTCTCTCTCTCACACACACACACACACTTGCTCTGTCTCTGTGTTAGAAAAGATAAAGCCAAGTATAAAGCATGACCTCTTTTTTCATCTGGTCATTGACATGGATATTCTTGACATTATAGGTCACCTGTGCCATTTATTTAAACATTGAACATCCTGCATCTGTTTGCTTTTTCTCTAGGTTGTGGAAGCACTACAGTCCCAATAACACGTCCACCATTTCCTATGAACTATTCCTGAAGAAGCTAGGCTTTGGTGACAGCCATAACTTCAGGATTGCTCCAGTGTGCACTAAGCTAGGTATGGATACAGTGGATTAAAATGTGGACTTAGAGAATATGATTGAGAGGGACCAGCAGGGAACACAAACAAATACGCAAACAAGACTTTTATGAGTACAGACATGCTAGCTGCTCTTTTAGACTGGAGTACAGCACAGCAGTTACTACTTCTGGGCCAACTGAGAGTATGTAGCTCTCCATCTACAAAAAAAAAAAAGGAAATATATAGGCTATGTTTACCGGTAATTAAAGTATGTAAATTACCAATATAATATATAATATCATCCAATATATATATAGTAAATTAACTACTAACTAACATGCTCACAGAATGTCAATGTGTGGCTGGGCGGCTGTGACTCAGGAGGTAGAGCGGGTTGTCCATTAATCAGAAGGTTGGCGGTTGGATCCCTGGCTCCTCCCGTTGCATGCCAGAGTGTCCTAGATACTGAACCCCAATGCTGTGATTGGTGATGATGTTGTGCCATTGGTGTGTGAATGTGCTTAGTTTCTGTCTCTGATGAACAGTTGGCACCTTGCATGGCAGCCTCTGCCATCAGTGTATAAATGTGTGTGATTGGGTCAATGTGACATTTAGCGTAATGTGCTTTAAGACTAGAAAGGCAATAATAAGGCAATAAGGCAACTAGTAATTGCAATCAATTTACCATTTATACACCCAAAAGTTGCGCAAGTGGCGTCATAACTTACTCTCTCCACAAGCTACCCCAAGCTGCTAGAACCTATGAAAGACCTATACACAATTAAAACCAACTGCAAAGTCAGATGCCAACTGCATTAAATTGTTTCATGAAATGTAATCTCAAACTGTCTGGCCATATTTGTAAAGTAAATACTAGAGTCGGGAGTTATTCTAAAGATTGTATTTTGTAGAGGTGTCCAGCCGAGGGACAACTCCACCTGAGAAAGTCAAACAGAGGAAGCAGACACCAGAATCACTTTCCCGCTCATGCGATGCTCCATCAGTCCTGCCACACAGGAAGCTGCAGACTCTCTTCTATTACAAGGTACACACTTGTCTGAGAATTACTTTGTGTGTTTTATTTCATCATGTTTGCATGTCACCATCTGGCCCTCTCCCCTGCATTATCCTCTTTAAAGACGGAGGGGTAAATTGGCTCTAAGTGGCGCGTCAGAATGCAAACGGCAGAGGGAACACTTCTAATTAAAATGTTTGCCCAGAAAAATCAGCTCCTGAGTTAGTGTGTTAATCATGGCTAATTTGCGGGAGAGGCGGCAGTCGGGGCTGGCTCTTCTCTTGCATCCGAGAGCTACACTGGGATGTTCTCCATGGCAACCAGAACCAGACCTGACTCACTTCCTGTCATTATTCAACAGACAAAGCAAAGAGAGAGGTCTGTCTCTAAAATATACATGTACATCAGTGTATTCTTCTGTGTCAGATGTGTATGAACTCTACCCCAGTGTGGCAAGCACTGCAGGCCTTTGACACCACCCACTCTGGCCTGGTAAAACAGGATGTCCTCAGGGCCGTTCTCAGCAGCTTTATATTTCCCATGAACCCTCACTCCTTCCAGAAGCTGACCAGTCGGTAAGGAGGGAAATATTTTATTTATTTACTTCATCTTTCTCTTCTCTTCTGTCTTTCTACCAACCTCAACCTCCCTGCCCTTTACTCTTTAAATCTTAAAATCTAGCCATCATGTATTCTGTGTAATGTATTTTTCATGAGTGTGTATGGATTATGTGTGTGTATGCAGCTACGGTGTGAGAGCAACAGGGCCAGTGAGGTGGAAACACTTCTTGGGCCACTTCATGAGCCCGCTCAAGGAAGACTGCGACACAAATCTTCACCCCAACGGGTCAGTTTGAAACGACATTTCACATGTGGAACCTACACATGTGAAATGAGTGTTTTAGTCATCACATGATGTTCACAGGGCTCCAGTCACATGACATGATGGTTTCTGAAAAGATAGGGCAGTGTGCATGACTCTTCTTCTGCAAATACTGCTTAAAGAAAGCGCCGACTGGTTGCCTTTACTTACATTACAACCCTATTGCTACACAGAACACACTGAGTGTATAATTCATTTGTAATGTTCAGTGGCAACATTTTTAAATTATTTATTTCAGTGGCCGCTTGGGATGTAATGATACATTGTCATTATTGAATTAAAGAATCCTTTCTAGGTATAAACTATGCAAAGCAATGCATATTTAGGGACTGAGCCAGCGACCGCTGGAGGTCCCTATTGTATTTGCTTGATTTCCCTATTATTTTTAGCGCCTTCGACTGCGTTTTTGCCCCCCTGAACATATACGAAAGTCAATTTTATTTGGCGAAAATTTTTATATTCTATGTGTCGCTTTCGGTTTGGCCACTAGGTGGCGCTACTATCATAAAAAGTGCGTTTAGGCTAATAACTTCTGCATAGTTTGTCACACATTCAAAAACCTTATATCCACGCGTTCGGTGAATGGAGCTGAATCTCCCCATATAAGCCCCGCCCACTTCCGCCTACAATTTTTTTTTGCTAGAGCGCGAAATGTCCATAAACTACTTTTTCGTGTTCCTCCTATACGCTTCGTCCGATTTGCACGGAATATTTCATGTAACATCTGGGGACTGTCCTGTTTTGATATTTCAAAAAATCTGCCTGTTATA
>NW_023339652.1:17797417-17802672 GCF_004916995.1 Morone saxatilis
TCATTGGTAATTGTGTTTTATAAAATCCAAATTATGATATAATTGTTGAGGAATAAAAAATGCGTATTGACTGCCAATTATATCAACTATTTAGGGTAAAAAAAAAGAACAAAAACAGTATATGCATATTAATTTGGAACACAGTGTACAACACCTTTTTTTACGCTTCAAACTGAAAAAAACAGTGTTTTCTGTCATCTAAACTATTGAGCAGGCAACAGCTGTGTTATCTCCTTGCAGCCTCAGCACCTCCATTGCCTGCTCTCGACCTGCGCATAACCCTTGATTCCCTCTGCCTACCTGAGCAGCATGTGACGGCTACGGTGCTGAACAGCTGCGTCTGGCAGGCAGCACCACATTGTCTCACCTGCTTGGCTGCCACGGAGCTGAGCTCTATCTTTCTATACTGAGTTTGCCTTTGATAAATACCATACAATAAAGCTTTGTTAACATATGAAAGGATTCTGTCCACAGAAACGCCAGAGAGCTTTTAATCTGAAGCAGATACAGGAGGTGTATATCTATATGTATATGGTATGTAAGAAAAGGTGTATATGTTATTGTATGTATATTGTCGATATGACTATGAGCGAAAAACACTCCAAGTCACTGTTCATTTTTCTTTATTCCTTCAATTCGGTAAATGTCACCTAAGCAACTTCTTAATTTATTAGTAGTGTATCTAGAATAGTTCATTTGTTTACATTGTTTGAATTGTGCTTCATTACATTGTTTGAGGAAACTATAAAGCTAGGTAACTCCATACTTCTGGACACAACTGTAACTGTTGCAAATAAGGATAATGCAGAAGTGCCAAAAACTGCAGTTCTTAGAATGGCCACATGAAGTTTGCAATTGAGTCAGCCCCATATAAAAATGGCCAACTTTACAGCAGAAATAAACATGTTTACAGACTGGTAAGAAAAAAACAGTTTTGATCTATATAGCTAATTTCTGCCATGTTTCTACAGAAGTCCACAATGGACAAACCAAACATGGCTTTAGATAGGGCCATGTACGTTTTCTGGGAGTTTCACAACCACCGTAGTTTCTCCTACACACTTGGCAGGGGAGGGTGAAGGTGAGGGGGGTTGTAAAATGCAACTACATGGCTTGATGCCACTAACTCCTCCTACACACTGGCCCCTTAACTATGCACCAAGAGAACAAACCAAAGAGAGGAGGGGATCAGGACACAGATGGAGTTAATAAACAGTTGAGAAACATCCTTCATTCCACCCTTGGATGGCTACTTCAGTATAAGTGTGTGTGTGTGTTGCAGTGATCTTAATTGAATATTGATAAGTGAGGCAAGCACACGGGGTAAACAGCTGTGACTGGTACTTCATCATATGTGTATGTGCATCACTCATTATCAGGCCCAGCTGGTCCTCCAAGACGAGTCATCAGACAGTGACCGCACACACACACACACACTTACGCACAAATTCCTACACACTCACACTTATTACAGTAATTGACAAACAATTTTGACAGAGATCAAAGTCACCAAAACTGTGTATGCTGCAGAGGGGGATTCTCCGGTGGCTTTGGTGTTTGTTCAGTAAACAGGCCTCAGAATATCTGATTTATTCATCACAACTTTCTCTAAAACAGAGCTGTCCCACAGAGGGGTCTCTACCTGGGTAGGCCAACATCTTCATCCTGTTGCCGTGACAACAGAACCCATCGTCTTAGTAACAGAAGTCAAATGCAGACTGTTTATGGAGATGGATTTAGAAATGACTGGTATTTGTTTGGGTGGAAGGAAGAAGTGCATGTAGAGGCTTTACAGTTGCGTCACAGGTCTCCTAGCAACCACAGTTGGTTCCATGATGGAGGTCCATTGGAGGATTGACCATGCATGAATAATGGCTAAATATACTGATGGAAGAAAGAGAAAATAAGGCCCAGGTTGAAACACCTGAAGTTAGCCTTTAATCTATCTGACATGGTTTGTATGGGTGCTAGTGTGTCTCCAGCTTGGCCAGCGAGTCAAAAGTCCTCTCTTTTTATTCGCACTCCACGCCTCCATATCTGGAACAACCTCTCAGGAAACCCTGTTCTTTTAGATTTAAAACCCTCCAGTGTTGACTTTTATTAAATTAAATTTGGAGTATTCATTCAAATCTTGAACTGCCTCATTTTATGCTTCATTCCTTTTTATCATATTTCTATCTTCAATTTCATATTCTTAAATCCTATTTGTTTCTTTCATATCGTGTCTTAATGCCTTTTTTATGTCTTATGTAAAATATTGTTGGTGAAAGGCACTATACAAATAAACTTGCCTTGTATTAGCATCTAGAAAATCTGGACCAAAAAAAGTCAGTATATCTAGAAAATATATATGTTTGACTGTAACTCTATTGAGTTTTGTGTATGAAATAAAATACTTTGACAAGGTTGATTTGTTTCTCACTGTGGGTTACTCTGATACAGTCCTGTCTCATTTTGCAGCCCTGGCTGGCATCATATTGTTGTTGCTAGAAGTCAGTCACTGTGGACACATGAACGGCTGGTACGAAAAAATAGCAAAGAAGCATATGCACAGAAAAAAATGTACAAAGAGGGGGACATGGATGGACTTCAAATAAATTTGTATTGTGTGGACTGAAGGACGTGGGCTGCTAGAGACAGCCAACCCAGAAACATACAGTTTAACACGTGTGTCATCAGGATAAGGACAGTGCTGATAGCCCTCAGGCCTTCATTTATCCAGAGAGGATTTAGTAAATTTTCTGCGTTTTACAACATCAACAGCCTGGTTTAATATGTGGAACACAAGCAGCACAAATAGAGTCAATTCTGTCATGCTTCCTACGTAGAGCCTTAATTCTGCCGGAGCTGGCCCCACAAACATGCTGCTGCCACATGAATCACCGCCTCACACACACACACACACTGATGATGCTGTGAGTCATGTCAGTGTTTACATTTCATTCATTTTTTTCAAAGCACTATCTGTGGAACTGTGATAGATGTTAAAGAAGGAATTCACTCATAAATATTGTACTTTTTACTCCATTACATTTATTTCACACCTTTAGTTAGTGTACTTTGACGTCAAAATGTTTACCTGCTACGCAAAACACGTACAGATTGGCAGCTCTGGGTTTAAACTTTGGGCTAGCAGGCTCTAACAAAATAAGTTCATGCGACTGAGGCTATTTGTACCATTTACTCCTGTGTCATAACTGTCTGCTATATCTCAGTTTATACTACAGAGTGGATTTAATAAAAGTACATGGTGCAGCTAACAAATATGTTCATCTCCAGCTTTCTGTAAAGACTGCTTGCTGTTAGTCAACGACACAAATTCACATGTCAAAGTTCACCAAGTTGAACACAAACGGTTTACTTTGTTGATTATGGCATTATTTCCCTTTTGGAAAACTGGTGTTACAAACCTTTTAGTCATGTGGTCAGTTATGGGGGAAAAACACACTGTATGTAACCTTGAGGCTTCACAATATTTTTCCTTCCTCATAAAACGTTTTCAAAGACTTTTTTTCTGTTTGGTTCTTGCACTGTTCATATCCACGCATGAAAAGAATTTGTATAATTTGTACATTTGAGTCCAAACAATTAAAAACAAAAGTATTAAACCATTCCACCATAGCACCACTAGTAGGGAGGACCTTCACAGGGTACCTTTAATATAAAGCATTTCATTCAACTGTAGCTTAATGCCAACACTCACTGTAGCTGACCACCAATGAAGTACAAATTCCTTGTTGCAGCTTTTAACAACAAATAAGTAAAACATTTAGGTGATTGGGGGAACTCACCTTATCTTTGAGATGCTTCTGTATCTCAGACAGGGACATGGAAGTGTTCTGTGGACCACGCCTGAGAGAAACAAATACACAGACACACACACATAATTAAAGCATGTTCAGCTGCTGCCACCAAACGCCTCAAAATGCAAACGCAGCGCCGTATTTCTTTGTTTAGAAAAGGTCTGCTGTACTGCTGGAGGAGAGAAGTGTGTGTGTACCTCACACTGCTGCAGGCTTTGCGGGCCGCGGGAGCTCGTCTGAAGCTCCTCAGGAACTGCATGTAGTCCACAGTTTCACCGCTCCTCTCATGTACCTACAGCAGCCATAAACACAGAAGATGTATAAACAAGTGGAGCCACATAGAAAACAACTTGACTGCGAGATTGATGATGATGAAAAGCAAGAGGAAAAACATTACTCTACATCTAACTTGCACTAAAACCCACTCCAAACTTTTCAAACATTCCAGTAAAAGCGTCTGAGCTAATGGCACATGTAATGGCGTCTCCGTGGAGACAAGAAGAGCGGCGTGGTGATGTGGCTGGCTGGCATCAGGTGGGTTGAGCAGTAATTTTCAGAATGGGGCTGTTTGGGGAATAAACTAGGTGCTGTTCTCTGGAACGGGGCGCACCTGGGGAATGCAGCCGCATGCTTTTGACCTTGTGCTGCTTTACTCACACACGCGCATGGGCACACACACCCCTAAAGGAAAGCTGGTAAAGAGTTGGCACATACCTAAACACACAAAATCAGAGAACTAGTTTCCACAAAAAACACACGCACATTCAATCAAGAAGACAAATACTCAGCATGCACATACACACACACACACACGTATACCTATTTTGGTGGCTCATAATCAAAGTACAGTCCCTGTTGCCCTGCCCTACATCCTTCCATGGTGTAATCCAGTGCAGCGGTCCCCAGCGGAGCTCCTAGCATTGAGTCTTATTATAGACACCACACCGTCCAATTATCACCGCTATCAGCAGCCACGGAGCATAACACACAACCCCCACCTCAGGGTAGGAGGAGGCCCCCTCCATGCTCTATATACCTGTGACAGTTCACACCTGCAGTTCAGTTTGAGGCTGAAGGTGAGACGGAGGTCAGCGGCTAATGGTAAGGAGGGTGGAAAGGACGTTAAGACATGTTAAGATCATCTTTAAATATCAGTTTAGCTTAACAAAGCATTAATCAAGATTATTTGTATAGATTAGAGGAACTCTCTGTAAAATAGGCATCTCAAGTTTAAATGTATTAACTGTGGTAAGGAAAACTACCATGTAAATGTGTGCAGATATCTGACTGGTGTGCAAAATGCTCAGGGAAACAAAAAAACTGTTTAATTTCATTAAATTATTCGTAAATATCAATATATCAATCACAAATCATGTAGAATAATATTGTGGTAAATGAATGTTTTAGGTGGGGAAGTTAATGTATGACGTTTTGGTTAGGGGGATGTGTTTT
>NW_023339652.1:17802697-17808737 GCF_004916995.1 Morone saxatilis
GTTTTATGGTAGGAAACGAAATGACTGTCAGCAGTGTTACAACACAGTCACAAGGCATGGTCACAAGCAAGACCATTGAAAAGACCTAAACGCCCATGTTAAATTAGATTAGAAATGTGCTATGGACAACAGCATTGTCTCTGTTTAATGAGTTAACAGAGGGGTATGATAAGGCAAAGCATTCTAAAGATCTGGAGGAGACGTCTATGCTGTTGTCTTCCCTCGGGTAGCGGCGTGAGTAGAAGGAGATATCACTGACAGAGCCGGGCAATAAACAGTTTGATGCGATGCCGCGTCTGGACTGGACGCGTTTAACCCTTCCCTGTTGTGATGGTGTCCTATTAATATATTAACGTTAATATATAAATATATATAGGTAGTATTTAATATAAAGCGGGCCGTTTAAAAAATTACGTTGCTTTTTTGCCTGATCGACATACACTTGAATTAAACACCGAACTCATTACAGTTAATTCACTGTTCATTGTGTGTGTGATGTATAGTTTGCAGTCATTACCTGGAAATATACTGTCAACGTCGGTTACCAAAGTTACACACGGCTTGCTTGCTTACTGAGAGCGCAGATACCTTTGGATATATTAAACTCGGTCATAGGGCCAATAAAGGCTCTTAAACACGTCGGCATATTCATTTAATAATAGCATTATTTAGCATTGACCATTTAGGATGGTGGGAAGACGCTGTGAGTACACTGTGCATCATTGACCGCAGCGTGGTAAACGGTACTGCCTGCAGTTTTGGAGGTGTCACACAGGCTTATAGAACTGCGTAGTCTGCTGTATCTGCTAGAAGTTAGATTCTTTTTGTTTGTGAGTCCGCAGGTTTTAGGGTGGAACCTCAACTGGAGTTGGTTATAAACGAGTTTTCTACACGGACAACTTTAAAAAAGAGGCGGAGACAGCGAACCGCCTAGAATAAACGAACCTGCGTGCTCCGTTGGCTAGCTTTGATATCGGTAACGTGTAGCAGGCCTCGTAATTACGAGAGATTAGAAAGGCCACATTGGCACCTGCTTCCACTCAAGAACACTAACGGCACATCCACAAAGAGGTTAAACATTATTTGTAGCGTCGCCAGGAATGGTTGAAAAGATGACAAAAGTGTTATTCAGCAATCCCAACATGTATTTGCAGGAACAGTTACAGGTTACTGTCCGCCGTAACCACGCCAAAAACCACCAAAATTAAAAAAGTTTGCCCTGGGCCTCCGCTCAAACACACACATACACACACGTGCATGCTCGATTGATCATTGCCAGAGAGTGAAAGCATCCTGGTACAAAGGCCTCAGCACTCTCATTAGGCTTCATGGATGCCAAGTGATGACTTCCACGTCAACAAAATCAATGCTCCTACTTTTTTTTTGGTAAACATCTGCAGGGTACTGAGGAATGTATGAAATAAAACATAAAAGAACGGGTCCTCAGGCTGGTTCAGAGGAAAAACTCATGCCAGCCAACGCAATTGAGGTGCAAACAAATAACGTCTGCTTTAACAGCTGCCAGAATCACTTCTCCTCTGACCAGTCGCCACGCATCGGAGGATCATTTGTCAATGTCAGCTGCCTGGAAAAGATTTAAAAAATCTTCTACTGCCATCTTCTGGATGATTACTCACATAACAATACAGATAGAACTCAGAATACATATTTCAGGCCAACCTTTTTTGAGGCCCCCTTTTCACACCCTGACCAAGTGTTGCCCAGATACAATCAGCTCAAACTGAAGGTGTGTTACAGTAATTATGTTGGGGAGTCGGTCCTGTCTGAGGTGGCTCCCCAAAACTCTGTTCAATGAAATTTCAGACTGAGCTTCAAAGTTATAACCTTGCGAGGCAGCTGGACTTGAAACGTCACAAATCACAAGATCACTTGAGAATCCATCTTGCCAGGCTTCAAGCAACAACCTCTGTGGCTGGAAAATAAAGCCAAGTAACAAAGGAAGCAACAAAAACTGCATTTTAAAATGTCCAACTTTACAGCAGAAGTAAACATTTACAGCCAAGGTTATGTAACAAACAACCTTGCGCACTCAGGTTATCAAATCTTATTGCCTTTAATTGATAGTGACAGCTGAAGAGTGACAGGAAAAGGGGCGAAAGAGGGCATGACACGCAGCAAAGGGCCACAGATCAGAATCAAACCTGTGGCTTCTGCAGCAAGCACTCAGCTTTGGTACATGGGGAACCAGCTCTACCAGGTAAGCTATAGGGCACCCTATCAAAGTTCATTCCTGACTTTAGACACAGGAGTTGACAATTTGGTCCAAATTGTAAATACAATTATGCACAATCTTTACATTGCCAAAAATGGGGGGGGGGGTCCAGGTCACAATGGACACACATAGCACGCTGAGCAGTGTTCCCCACAAGTCCTTCTTCCTATTCATACAGCTTCTCCTTGGGGATGCCTAGGCAGTCACAGGCCAAATGGTACTCTGTGAGATTTTCCCAATTGGATTACGTGAGTGTAATAGACACAGAGGCACAAGATATATCTATGTCAATAAGTCCTATACAGTGAATATTTTCCTCACTGGGGCTTCTAACAGTAGTTTCTTTTCTTTTGGGAGTCTGACACACTTTAAGATAATTGCCAACATCAAGGTGAGAACCAGACCTTTTGAAGGTTGGTCCTTTAAACCAGTGGTTCCCAACCTTTTTCCAAAAGGGACCCCTTTTCTGTCATTGAGTAAACTGACGACCCCTGACTCAGTGACATATTTTATTAATATTTAATGTTATATTCAAAGCTGTACAATCAACCCAAACAGAGAACTCAGTAACTGCAAGACGTTTGTGTAAAATTAGTGATTTGGATGAATTTTTAACAGATTATTTCCTTTTTAGGGAATCATTTTATACAATTCTCTGGACTGTATTATGTATTTTTTAAATGATTTTTAACAATCATAAATACTTATTAGGCTTCTTTTTTGACAAATTCAGCATTTTCTAGTCCCTGGCGTTCAGCTAGATTATTTACTTAACAAAAAATGAACAAAATGCAGAGATATATGACTGCTATAGGCTTACTGTCTATAGTTTTCGTACATCCCTTAAAATCAAGAAGGCCTCGCGACGCCCCATGGATCTTTGGCAACCCCTAGGTTGGGAACCACTGTCAAGCAGTGGAGGATCAAATAGTAAACAGATCCTTTCTTCACATGAAGTGTTTGCTTTTTTTTCCATTTGCTAAATGTGGAATTTGTGGCATTTCTTAGGGAGAGTGTTGTGGTTGTGCTGGTCAGTGTTTGAACCAGAGACTTTCAATGTGAACTAACTCATCAAGGAGAAAAACGTAAAAAAAAAAAAAACTGTTGAAATTCAGATTTACACATTAGAAAAGTCAACCATCTACTAGTTTCTAGCTGGATCTGCCCATCAGATCAGAGTGAATTACCAGTTGTGTTTGATGCAAAATGGCCATGACTACCAGAGGAAAGCTGCAAGATGTCCCTTGATTTCATACAGTTCTATATACTGACAGTAGGTGGCAGCAATGCATCATAAACATAACGCCAACTTAATCTCTGTGCTTTATTCTAACATTGAAAGTGAATAAAAGGAGCAGTTTAATTGCTGTGTGAACCCCCTTTTGTCCCTTTAGTACACAAACCAATCTTTTCTTCGTATGAGCGCAATGTTTGCTGTTTACTTTTCTTACTTTACTTTGCAAATGTTTTATGAGACAGATATATTCAGTAGTCAGACTTCAAAGGGACAGTTCACCCCAAAATCAAAAGCTACAGCTACAGTTGGTAAGACAAAATACCTTGCTCGGCTATAGCTTTAGTTAGTTCAGTTTGCCACTGTGTAACACAGGTATCCAAATGTTTCTCACAAGCACCCATTGCTTTCACTATTTCTAGTAAGGACCTCACAGGAGTGGGTGGAGTGAACCTTTTTCTACTGGATGTCCCACACTCAACAACTGATAAAGCAGGCACCTTGCTGAAGGGCTTTTTTTCAGAACCCTCTCTGACCTCTGACCCCCATGTGGACAGAAATGAAGATTAATGTCCCGTTTACCTCGTGGAGCACAGTATGGAGCTGGCTCTGGCTGACATGCAGCAGCCTCTCTAGGACTCTTCTGAATTCCTCTTTGCTCACCAGCCCTGTCCCATCTGGGTCCACCGCCATGAAGGCTGACTTGATGTCTGCCAGTCTGCTGTGGATCAGAGGCTCCACCTGCTCCTGGGTGAGCTGTCGACCTGGATGGTACGTCACTGGGTGGACTGAGGGGGTCAGATGAGGATGAAACATTAAATGTCACTTTGAAGCTACTTTAAGGAAATACAGATAAATAGTTCAGCAGGGAGGTTAACAATTTAAAGGCGGTATAAGTTCGTTTTTGTTTTGGAGACAGCGAGTAATGAAGCAGGGGAAACAGTATAGCAGGATGGAGGTAGGGCAACAGAGAGTGCTTTGATCTCACAGATGACAAGTCTTTGCTGACATCTTTTATGGACAGCATCTTAATAAAAGAAGTAAAGCAACATACACAGTCACTCAATTCCATAAATTAGATGAATTGTTGAATGAATAATGAAAACAATTAATTGTTTTAGTGCACTTAAATTTGTGCACCATTATATTATTGGCAATATAATTCCAGTTTGTTCTATTGACTAATTTTCCTTAAGTTCTAAGATCATTGCAAATGTATACATCCATTTTGGAGGATCATTAAGAATTATTTGGATGCATAATTGGACATATGATGATGAATAAAGTGAAATAAAAACAAACATGGAAAAATCCTAAAGCTATACAGCATTATATTTTTTTGTAATGATATAAAGTCATCTTAAATAAATGACCACTTAGAGTGCCTAAAAAGTATGGTGTTCTTATAACAGTGAATTAAAATAGATAAAATGTGTTTTTTACGCTGTTAAACAGAGAAAGACTAATGAATTGAATGTATTTGTATTAATGGATTATAACTGATATAAAGCATTAGTAAATGATCTTTAACCATTAACACAGCCATTACACTTTGGCTGGTTCCAACCACCTAGGCCGGCAACAATCATTGTGCAGAAGATCCCAACTGACCTTAAAAAAATGTCTAATTCAGTAAATAACATATTAATTAACCATTCATTTGATTAAATAATATTAAAGCTCTAAGTGCAAAATAGGTAAATATAGCAGAGGAAACTGAGGGTTGAAAAACCACTTAATCTACCTCTGTCTGTGTGGATCCATGTCTGCCTGGACCCCCCACCTGTCTGTCTTCCTCCTGTGTAGGAGTGTGTGGTAATGCTCGGAGCTGTTTGAGGCAGCGAGCCAATGACCAGTGGTCCCAGTCCAGAGTGAACAGGCAGCAGCTTGGCCATACTGTGGTGACACTGGTGTGTGTGGAGAGCCAGGAGGGTGATAAATGACACTGAGAGGGTGGACTGTGGTTGCTAGCTAACACATGAACATGATCTCTCTCTCTCTCGCTCTCTCTCTCTCTCTCTCTCTCTCTCTCTCTCTAAGTGTGTGTGTAAAGATGAATCAGCCATTGTCATGTCTGAGCACAACAATACTGTTTAGTCTGGTTCTGTTGCCTCCACCCGCTATTGTCAAACCACTACCATCACCATGGACGCAGGAAAACAGAATATTTTTCTTTGAAATGTTCAATAACAAGACATTTAATGAAAGAAACCAACTCAAAAACCAGTGGTGGAAAGTACATATATTGAAGTATTATACTTAATTAATTGTACTGAGTATTTTCAAGGAAAATATACTTTTTACTTCACTACATTATACAGAGATATTTGCTATGCAGGTTAAGATGAGGATATAAAATACAATGCATTAAAGTCCCGTCCACACTTGAATGCATCAGTATAAAATATAATCATATTGCACTAATAGGGGATATTCTGCTGCCAAATGACAACTTTAAAGATCCTTTTCATACATATGTTAAGACATATATACAAATAGTCTGCTGGGAACAATAATGTGTTTCTTTCTGCAAAAAAACTATAAAAACTATAAAGTCCATTCTCAGTGGATGT
>NW_023339652.1:17808762-17826787 GCF_004916995.1 Morone saxatilis
AAGTTGCATACTGGACCAGGCTTGACATCCAAATATTTAAAGCCCTTCACTTTACTGTTTTGGTTTGGTTTCACGGCTGATCAACCTTATTCCAGCCGGCAGGCAGCTGTTTCCAGGTAAAAAGGCCACTGTACGGTACCTGCTCAGCACCAAACAGCAGATAGATAATGTTAGTGACTAGTTGGTGAAACCTTTTTTATCTATGTGAACCAAAAACACAGCTAAAAATGAGTGAATATTGGACTTAGAGTCTGTGTTGCAGTCTGTGTTGTGTCCATAGCTTGTCTCTGCTGTTTTCAAGTGGACAAAAAACAGATTATTGTAAATTTTTGGGGTGGTATAAAATGACATGTATTTTAACATTTACCTAATTTACAGATTAAATGTTACGTGTTATCACAGCTCAGATGTTCTCATACCCTTAACCTTTACCTAATGAACCCCATTTATGGCTGAAATTTAGTTCTGTCTATGTAGAAAAGAAATGGGGATGACACTGCAGTGTGTTCATGTGCCACCTGATGATTGTCTGCCTGACATTACAGACCTGTATGTTCCAAATTTGAACTGTATTTAATTTCTTTTACCAGCCTGCATTTCATGGTAGGAACAATGTATGTACATTGACTCTCACTGTCTGACTGAAAGCAGCATTTGAGAACACATTTTTGCAAGTTCCAAACGAGACTTGATACGCTTGATACATTCCTCGTAGGTGTAAAAACCTACTTGGCAATAAACAATTCTGATTCTGATTCTGATTCTGAAGAGTTAAAAGAAACAGAACAGAGTCGTCAGTTATTGCCTGAAGACACAACTTTATTAATAAACCAGCAAGCAAAGCATGTAAAATACAACGCAAGATGCCCAGGAAACAGAGACAGGCATGTATAAAAACCCAAACAAACTATTGAAGTGGAGATGGGCAGCGGAAGCCTTGCCAACGGCTGTAAACAGAGTGACACAGAGAAGAAAGAACAATGAAAAGAAAGAATTTGCAGCCGTAAAAGAGGCGGCTTTGACGAGTGTGTGCTGAGGTTGTCGTTTACATCCACACAATAAAGACATTCACAAGTGTCTGGTAGAGCGCAGGGACTGGTCTGCTGGACTGGAAACTACTGTGGCAACACAGGAAGAGGAGGAGGTGCTGGACTGGTTGTACGTGATGCCTTGGGTTAATAGTCTGACTCCAGATACACTACAGTGAGTAGCAGAATACAGTTAATGCTGGTTATGGGTTAATACTCTGCTCTCTCCTCTCCTGCAGCCAAAACCTGACATTTCTGAGAAGACAGAGAGAAAGAGAGAGAAAGCTCCACAGATCCCAAGAGCCCCTTTTACACATACACACTTGCATCTGGGGACTGCCCATTGTTCCAACGGTCCATTATTCCGAAACCCCAACAGTCCGAAAAATGTCCCATTGGACCGAAAGCCCATTTGCCCAAAAGCCCCTTATTCACCAAGCCTACTGCCAAAGGCCAGTTTCTGTTTTTGTTTTTCTTTGTAAATTTTTTTCTTTATTGTCTTTAATTGATAGTGACAGCTGAAGAGTGACATGAAAGGGGGAAGAAAGAGAGGGGATGACACGCAGCAAAGGTCCACAGGTCGGAATCAAAACCGCTATAGTAAGGACTTGGTACATGGAGCGAAGGCCCGTTTTTGAGAAAATACACACTGTATATGGAGGTTTTTGCCCTTAATATCTTAGTCTATTTGGACATGCAGGAAAGGATGAAGTCATTATGGTAACAATGGTAACATGATAAACATGGTTACCTTGTTAGGTTTAGGAAAAGATCATGATTTGGGTTAATATAAGTGTGTTAGTTACGTCAGTGAAGTTACGTAGGTAAGTTGGTGATACCAGAGTGTGCATTTTCTGAATAACAAACAGGCTTTCAGTCCAATGAGACATTTTTCAGACTGTCGGGGTTTCAGAATAATGAGCTGTCGGAACAATGGAGATAATGTGTTCAAAAACTGAAATTAACGTGTTGACAGATGGCTACAGCATTATTACCTAATCTTGTAGATTAAATACTTTATTTAAATGTATATTATGCTCACAGTGGGGTCAGTAGGGGCCCAATTTATTTAGCCATCGTTTGGCTGAAATCTAATGGAGCTCTGTGTTGTTGATGTAAGTCCTGTATGTTAGATACAGAGAAATGTCATGTACTTTTTAAATACCATGGTATCCTGTTTATGTTGCCTTGAGGTTTTAGTCTTTGCATACGCTTTTAGCTTTCCACCTCTCCTGCACAGGCTCTTGTTTACCTTTCATTCACATATATAATATATATATAAGTGTCTCTGTATAATGTATATGTATCTGAATGTCTTTGTCTTTGTCTCATATCTTTTATAATTTTTGCATTTGCATATTGTCTTGACCTTCAATGTTTGTCTACATGAAACCACCTAATACAGTATCAGCTACTGTGTTTGGCACAGCTGCATCTGCAACCGAGCAGCAGCTGCTCATTTTAACCACCGGAGGGGGTATATATTTTATGATATATGGTAAATACAGTGCAGCAGATTGTGTCTCAAATGCTGACCACTATGTTTGTACAAAATATCAGTTAAAAGAGAGAGTGTGCTGCTCCTTAAAGCCATCATTTGTAGAATTTGTACATAATTATAGCATTTTTTCTGATGGCATAAGCTGATATGATACTACCACTGAGCAGGATAAAGTTACACATTATTCAACTCTACACATAGTGCATTTAAAGATCAATGACGAATCCTTGAAGTTGATGTCTGATGCAAGTCGGTCTAAGCATTCTGATGGTGTCACTGAGCACTGACAAGATATAACTCTCTGTGTCTCTCTCTCTCTGTCTCTCTTAAACACACACATCCGTATACACACGTAAAGCTCATACATAAGTGTCCGGTGACAATCGGTGATGGAGGCTGAAAAACCCTGCACCGCTTGGAGCAGAAAAAAACAAAAAAAGAACAATGATCATCTAACACAGCACTCGCTCAGCTGTGACACTGAGCTGCTTTGCCTCTTCCGCTTACCTTCCATGGGTCTACCTGGCTCGGAGCCATTGCTGCATCAAGACAACCGCTAATGCACTCAGTTTCAGGGTTAGACCGATATATGGGGATGACAGATTAAAGGGCAGATATTGGTGTTGTCTGTAAGAACTGTAATTCTCTTTGGGTAGTTAGTTCAGTTATAATGTAACCAGCAAATTTATAACAGGCATCCATTGACATTTTATAACTGTAAATATGTCCTATTCAGCCATTGTACCTAAGTTGTAATTTTAAAATTTTTTCACCTCCCAGGCAGTAATGTATTCCAGTTTTCCACACCAAACAGGTGTGTATGGCCTGTCCTACAGAGCTCCGAACAATAAAACTGTTTCATTAGCCTGGCCTTGTCTGGAGAGGTTTAGTGTCTCCTGATTGTGTAAATGTTTCTGAGGGGTTCATCTGACAACCAGAACCATCAGAGGGAATCACAGAGGCGGCTTACAGATATTTGTGGTTGATCAACACTGCACATCACAAGTCAAAGTGATGACTTGCATTTAAATAATACAAATAAATCAATTTAAAGGCTGAGTCACAAGAAAGATGTGGCCGCGTAGTAGTTCTGTTGGGTGCACCCTCTGATGACAAAATGTTGTTAATAAGGCCCTAGCAGACCCTCAAATACTCACAGTTGTGTAAAGGACAATTCCTGCTAACGTGCCCCTTTAATCAGCCCCAGTATGCTCGAATATCCCTTCTAAGTGGCCCAAGTGCTTATTCCTCTCTCTAGACAAAAACATTAGTGCAAAAAAATCCTCAAGATTTTCACCACTACTCACCAATCCAACAAGTGGTCTAAGACATACATATACATTACGTTTCCATGGCTACTTCCTCCAGCTTCTCCAAGTGGATCCCAATGCGTTCCCAGGCCAGATGGGACATATAATTCCTGCAGCATGTTCTGGGTCTGCCCCTGGGTCCACTCCCAGGTGGGCCATCCCTGAATTATGAATGGCGCACTGAAAGCTGAATGTCTGAGCTTCTCACACTGTCCCACTGGGCCAGTCCAGCCACCCTGCGAACCCCTCCTTGTCAGGGACAATAGCTTCAGTAGGATCCACAAGGGCAAACTGGACTGAGGGGGCGCCAGACTGACAATTCAAGAAACGTTCAAGCGCAGTATGCTTTAAACAAAGCGCTTGTTGAATCATTGAACAGTAATTCAACAATCACGCCCGCTTCAGGCGAAGTGTGCAGAGGTGGATTTGAACTTTTCTAAAGCTCTCCTTTTTAATCCTTTACACAACTACCTTTGTCACTTTTTGTGTGCAGCACAATGAATGCTTTTGAGGAGAAATTGTCCAAAAGTATACGGAGAGAGCAGCCTTTCCCAGAAGAGGGACAATCATCAACTGGCATGTTTTTTCCCCTGTCCAGACATATTGACATGTGATTTTCTGTGTATTTCAGCCACAAATATCGACACGTAGTTTGAATCCCTGTTATTAATACAGCCATAGTCTAGGATTTTAAATATAAATGTTGACCAATACTTACTACGTATCGGCCCCTAAAAATCCCATATCGGTCGAACCCTGGTTAGTATATACACATATACATACACAGCAGTGGGAACATACTGTGGAGGAAGGGGTTAAGGGAGGTTTGGTTTAACTATTGATTGAGAAATTTCAATAAACTCCTAATAAATCTGGATTAATTCTGATCAATCCACAAGAGTGGGATTTTTGATGACTCGAGACATTGAATTCTAGGAAGAGTCTTGTAGTGTAATCCCTCTGTCAGACTGTACCATTAAACGTCAGACTGATTGACTGAATGGAGATGTAGGAGCGTGGGTTTTGGCAGGAAGTGTGCACTTGTCGACTGTACTGAAGTGGATCAGTGGAATGGAGAGTGGTGAAGCAGTATGGGAGGAGGGCCCTCCTCACAGGCAGAAGTCAAAGGTCAGGTCGGACTTGCCCATCTTCTGTCTGTACACCGTGTCAAACTTTTCGTTCATAGAGACTGTGAAGACGTCCTTCCACAGACCCACACGACCTGCAGGTAGGATACACAGGAAGAGGGAAGATTTGTAGATATTAATAAAAAATTCAGGTACCTTTCAACACAACCATGAATGTCCGCCTCCTAAATTACTCAGTACAGCTCAAAGATGTGTCCTGTACCTGAAACTGTTCCTTAAGCAGATTCATTAAGCAAGGCTATATTACTAACTGGCAACTGTTCCAGGGCCCCAGAATTACAGTAGACCTAATCTAAGATTTACTGTGTGTCAATGCAAGGGAATCAATAGGGGCCAAGCAGCTCATTGTTGCCCTTCGGACCACTAAAAAATTAATCCGACTATGTACTTAAAGGTCCAGGGTTTAGGATTTAGTGGCACCTAGTGTTGAAGTTGCAGACTGCAACCAACTGAATACCACTTGCCATCCAAGCATGTAGCATAAAATACATTGGCTGCAAAAGGCCCTATTTCCAGCCAATGTTTGGTTTGTCCATTCTGGGCTACTGTAGAAACATGGCTGTTCAACGTAGCGGTCTTCGTAGAAGAGGACCAGATCCCTCTGTAGATAAAAACAGCTCATTCTATGGTAACAAAAACACAAGGAGTCTTATTTTCTGGTGATTATTCACTAATGAAAACATATCTATCAACATTATATTATATTTCTGACAATAGATCCTCCTAAATATTACACACTGGACCTTAAGTTTCACACTCACTTTTAAAAGATATCTGTATCAATTCATTTTAACCACACTCCCACGCTAAATGACTCATTATCAAAAATGAACCAATCACAAGCAACAAGTATTTTCATCCATGCTCTAAATGCGAAAACCAATGGCACTAGTGATGTCTGGCACTGATAACAAAACTAAAAGTGAAGATGGAAACATTGGCTTGAAAGGTTGTAACAGGAATGAAGAGAAGACAAAACATCTTTTGACAAAAGATATAACACTGGACTGGTTTATGACAATGCACAACAAGCCTGAAAGTTCATTCTTGACCTTTGAAGTAGTACTTTGAGAAAATAATCTTAAGTCAAGGTCCACTCACTAGCTTTTTCTTAAAGTCATCTGCAGACAGAGTTGTCTTATTGATTTTTTTTTTTTAATCAATTTATAAATTGATGATTGGTCAAATTCACTACACCATATTTTTTATCACAGTAGTAGTAAATCAGTGGTTCTTAACCTGTGGACTGGGGACACCCAGGGTCAAGGGGTCCTTGAGAGGGTTCCAGGGGGTTCCCAGGGTTTAATTTGCTAAAAGCTAGTTCAATGAGAGAATGTATAAAAATAACTGTTTTGTTTCACACTCTTTACTGTTATATCTGCCAATCTACAGTAACACAGTAGCACTTCCTGTGCAAAGTGTTACTCTGCCTGCTATGCTCAGATTCTGAAAAACATTTTTTCATCTCACAATAAATAAAACAGAGATTTTATGTTATATATATATATATATATATATATATATTCATTTTTTTTGCTTGGTTTTTCTCTTAACATTTGGAGGGCCAAATCGAACCTTATAGAGGGCCAACTTTGCCCCGCATGCCCCACTTTGGGCAGCCCTGGTATAGACAGTTATGGAATCTTATATCTGAGACTATATCTGTTCTGATCAAATACTGGTCCACAGCCTGATGTGGATCAATTTGGAGGTGCTTGACACCAAAAAGGTTGTGAACCACTGCTTTAAATAATTCTGTGATCTACTTCAATAAACCTTTTGGTAAAGGCCTTCAATTTAAAGTAAAACTAGTCTTTTCTTGTTTTCCATCTTGTCAACAGCATGTTCCTCGGTTCCTCATTTACAGGCAGAAATGAATTAATTAAATCCCATGCTTATTTTCTGTCCTCAAAATCCTATTTTAAAATCATAGCAGTTGGATTGAAGGCTTTTAGTTTTGCTTCAGTAGTGCGACAGTCTGTATATGGCCCTGCTCAGGAGTTATGACTTCTGCATGAATTCTCATGATTCATCTGACACATTCTGATGGATGTTGTTTTTCTGCACTGAAAACATCACATTTTATTTGACACGCTTCAGCTGCAGAGTGAATGCAGCCTGACGTGGCAGTGACTCACCTGCTGCGGTGTGTGTGTGACAGATCAGATTGATCAGACTGTCAGCTGTGTGTTAAGCCTATAGCAGACCAGACACCAGACTTCCATGCACTAAAAGAAAAATAATTGATGGGGAAACAGAAAAAGATACAGATAACCATAACAAATTAAAGCAGGAATGGCAACAGAAACCAACCGAATAATTATAACAAATCAAGGAATAAAATGTAAAAGATGTCTAGATGAAACTCAAAGAGGGTTAAATAAAAAGTAACTGGGGCTGCAGCTGGAAATCATACAGTCTATAGTTGAAATGCAATCTGTGGTGTAGATACAATATGTAGCCACACGATGGTGCCATAATCATGTCAAAGACACTCAGGTCCACGTGTATGTAGGCTGCAAAAATTTAGTCGGATACAATTACTAATTATTTGTTAATCAATAATCTTATTGCCTTATCAATAAGATTATGTGTATTGTATTAAAAAAAATGTGGCATATAAAATGTGTCCTCTTCTGCTTTAGTTAGCAAATTCAGGCAGCAGCCTACAGACCATTTTCACAGCTGGAAGGCAGAACCTGCACTGTGCTGTGATGTTGTTCCCTTTTCTGCTTTAAAGACAAAATAATGGTGACATTTCCACCCAGTGAAAGCACCAGAGTGCTGTTGTGAGACTCAATAAGTGTTGTGTGCATGGAAGTATACCATTCTTTTATTAAATATACGTTAAAATCGGAATCCTGCTAATAATCCCAATTTTTATTTATCATAGAAACTCTTATAGTATATTATTTTGAGTTTCAATTGTTTCACTTATATATTTTACACATTTTTCGTCATAAGATCAAGGTTAGGACGGTTACTTTAAAAATGTAATCTGATACAGTTACTAATTACCTGTTGAAAAATGAAGTCAATAACCTAACCTAAGTATCACATTATGAACTAATATAACTTGTTTACTTTCTGTTACTTTTGAATTACCTCAATACCAACTATGCAAATAAAGACAAGGGGAAATAAATATTAAGTATTGATGTAGGTATATTGTATAAGACAACAGAACAATGTGACCTTAGAAAAGAAAATGGGAACCAAGACTTTTAGCATCAAAAATGTGTCCTCTGCTAAAAATAATTACTACTAATAATAATCTGTTGTTTTTCTGTAACTGTAATGGATTACATTACAAATATTTTTTTATCCTGATTACGTAATTCAGTTACATGTGATCCGTTACTCCCCAAGCCTGCATAAGATTACAAATTTAATTTAATTTGATTATTTAAGTACGTATATTGATAAAATACAGTATCTGCTACATATTGAAATGGAGTCAGATGTATGTTAATGTTCCCTGACTATCACTGTCACAGAGCATGAGGTACTGTAAGCCAAGATCAGTGAAGGGTTAAACTGTAAAGGAAGTAATATAAAGCCTGTACTGTCCCGTGTTCCAGTGTTTGATGTGTAAACAGTGTCTCATATAGATTTGTCCTGTTTCCAAAACCGACTGCTCAGCTCATTTTGGGGTCCCTGGGGGTTAAAGTGCCAACAAAGTCAAACAATGTGTGTATGTGTGTGTTCCAGCCAGGCTAGGTGAAAGGAAAAAAATGTCTTGTGAAACTGGTGTGAGGACTCCTCTCTCCGCCTCTGTCCGTCTAATCCTGACCTAATTATAATCTCATTACAATGTACAGTACGATAGAGTGTGTGAGGCATCAGTGTATTTATATTGGACTATATCAGATAATGAGACCAGCTGTACATTATGTAACATGCAGTATCCTGTCCTACTTAAACCACTCACAACTCACCATAGACAAACTCATTAATCCCTACAGCCTTTTAGCAGAATAAAACCCACGTACAACAGCCCTATAGTCACTACCAGTTTGGTTGAGCTTAAAATGTTGTTTTTTATTGAGACTCTCTGAGGTGTTGATTGACCCTACTTTACATTATATTTCAGCCAAAGTTGGTGATAACCAACAATAACACCAGAGTGGTTTTGCGGTATCAGGAAAAAGAGCTAGTGATTTATCTGTCCTCTACCTCTTGGTCTTTTAATAGCGTTGTAAGAGGAGGCTAAGTCGATATCATGAGCTCACCGATATGATTCAGGCCTGATCTAATGGCTCTAAAAGAGGAACATTAACCACGTTTATGCTCTCACTCCTCTCAGCATCCTCCTCTTCTAACTGTACAGTTCTTTCTCTCAAATGTGTTCAAGACTTATATTCCATTTGGCATCACCACAGTGATGTCTCATACCAGAGTTGTATTTGTTGCACTTATTCGTGGAACTTTGAACTGAACTATGTCCTGGAAGCTTTGTGTTTTTCCTTGTGCTGTTTCTTGTTTGTCATATTTGCTTGACTATATTGGGTCTTGTCTTTTTGCCAAATGCAGACAGAGACTAAAGAATGTATTTTGTTTTGCTAAAATTCCCTATAAAAAAGAAAAAGATCTAAACTTTCTTTCCAGTCTGACAAATGTCACTTGAGTCAGTTCAAGTCTGGTAAATATATAACATATAATAATATGATATACTTTAGCTCTGAAAGGAGCCATTGTCCATTATGTGTACTTTAGATTGGGTTTGTGGAGACCTTACGAAATGCAGTTGCGATGTTTAACCCGTTGAAATAAATCTGATAAACACCAGACTATGCCAACATGCAAAATAGGATCATGGGATACCAACTCATAAACTAAAGGAACTCAGACAGAAGAGAACATGTTAGATGTAGTGAAAGTGTAACACAAATAGTCAAAAGTCACTACTCTACGGCCCTTTCCAAAAGCCCTTTCACCCAGACGTCTTACTGTAAGTTGGACTTCAGGGAGCCAGATACTCAAAACTCTGCATAGTTAGCAAGCCAGAGAGTCTGAGCAATGTTGTGTTTGTCTTCTCCCACTCACCCCTGCAGATGGACAACGCCTCAGAGTTGCCGCACTGCTCAATGAGCTGGTTGCAGCTCTCCACCATGCCCTCCAGCTGAACCTTGTCACAGGAAACACCCAGGAACCGGGCTAACTGTTCCACCAGCGTCCCCAGATCCTGGAGAGGAGAGGAAAGGAGAGGAGAGGAGAGGACGATATGTAAAGGGAGTTCTAAAAATGGGAAATTTATGAAAACAGTAATCACACAAATACAGAGAAAACTGCCTCCCTCTTGAACTCTTAAATAATGCCAAGGCAGTGATTCTGTTTCCCCAAACAGCATCCACCCACAGCTGCAGTGAACACACTGTTCTCTGTGCTTACACAATCTATGTGGCATAAAGGTGAGAAACACTGCCTGCAGACATATGACAGCTGTAAGAACAAAATGTACAGCTCTCTAGGAACACACTTTACAGCTCTGGGGTATATACACATGTTTGCATGTGGGTGTATGTGTCTGTGTGTGTTCAGTTAGAGATTACTGACCCAGTTAGCAGCTAGCTTTGAGCTAAATGCTAATGTCAGTATGCTAACATGCGCACAGTGACAAAGCTAGCATTCTGATGTTTAGCAGGTATAACGTTGACCTTCTTGGTTTAGCATATAAGGGTGCTAACATTTGCTAATTAGCAATAACATTAAGTACAGTTGAGGTTGATGGGAATTACTGTTTTTTTAAATAAATGAAACAATTAATAATTAATTTGCCTAAAAAGGCCTGCTAGTCACATTTCGTTAACTTTGGACAGAGCTAGGCTAGCTGTTTCCCCCTGTTTGCCAAGTTAAGTTATTTTCTCCTGATGTTAGCTTCTTATATTTAGTGTATAGTTTTAATAGTTTTTAGTCTTGATATTCTTATCTAACTCTAAAAATGTCAAGCTATTAATTTAAAGCAGAAATAATTAAACATTTGGGGGTCCCGGTACAAGCTGTAAAAACAACACTGACATGTTCTTAAAAAGTTGTCTGTGGCTAACCTGTTAGCAAACAGCCTACACATCCACCAGACACAAAGCAACATTAGCAATTATTTGGACCCATTTTTCTGGCCACCTGCTAATATTTTAGTCCAATCTTTCTTCTCCTTTTAGCTCTAGTTTAATCTCCACCTTGAGAAAAATATCAAGCTCTTTAGCTGCTCTTGCCATTTTAAAACAAAATGAGAGCATGAGACTGAGACAAATCATTAAAGAACCAGTGGCTAGGATTCAGTGGCATCTAGTAGTTAAGTTGCAGATTGCAACCATTTGAATATCGTTTGTCTTTGTAGGAGAAAATAAAGTGGCTCTATCTAGACCCGGTGTTTGTCCATTCTGAGCTACTTTAGAAACATGTCAGTTCAACATGGCGGACTCCATGCAGGGCAGATAAAAACGGCTCATTCTAAGTTAATGAAAAAAAACATTATTCTCAGGTGAGTATACACTAATGAAAACATACCTATTAATATATATTTTTTGCCAAAAACCCTTCTAAATGTTACACTCTGGAACTTCAGTGTTGCGGCCTGAATAACCAAAACATTCGTCACTACAACTCTTTTTTTCGAACACACAGAGAAATACAGCACCTCAGATGTTTCAAATGGCATAAACAGTGGATTGATTTTTTTATTCATACATAATTATCTATAAAATGTTGTCGTGTTTTTTAACAGCACCAAGTGAAATTACAAGACCAATTGCGTCTTTTCCCTTCAATGCTAAGACATATCTTCTAAGAACAGCCTATCCTGTGTGAGTCTGTGCCTCGTAAACATGATAAGATCAGATAATGTGAAAAGGGACCTTTGACGAAGCAAAGGGCAAATATTGATCTGGCATATTATGTTCTTTTTCTTTGAATAGAGAGTTTTACACAAGAATGTTCTGTACAAAAAGATAGATAGGATACATGTGTCTGCCACGTCATATGGAAAGAGGTATAGAGGATTAAACTGAAGTTTAAAATAGGTTACAGCTGTAGGAAAATGATGGGGAGGGGACCTCAATTAGTGAGGAAACAGACTTAATTTTGTAATTTCTATTTGTACAGTGAAAACTAAATACCTATTAAAAAAATACTTATTTAGGAAAACAAAACCAAGTTAGTGTCACTTAAACTTACTAGTAAAAGCTGTTTAATCAAGAATATTTTTAAAACAAAAAAATAGTTAGTGTTACTTAAACTTAAACAACAATTTTTTTGAGTTAAAACAATTACCACATTACAGTGTATAGTGTGAGATCTGGAAGGTTCCCACCAATGTCAAGGTGCTGATGAATTGTCCCTTCCCAATATGTTACCAATCTCAAATGATGAAGAATGATGATGAAGTCCACATAGTGCTACCACTGTAGATCTATGCTGAACTGCCAGGTTTGTGTGTTTTTGAGCAAAGAGTGGGCTATTTGATGAAGAGTAAGAGAGCAAGATATGGAGTTACCTGACCTGATCTGGCAACCCGCTGTACTACCAAGGTTTCTGGTTCCAACAAAGACCATTATGAATGCAATTTATTTCACTTCCCTACTGACAAAAAAAGCATGAAAGATATGGAGGAAAATCAGTATTGCTTCCTGTTGTTTTGTGTTGTAGTTGATCAATATATATTTTTTCAAAAACACATTCAAAAGAGAGACTGAAAAATGCAACGTTATACAAGTAACCTTAACTTCGTTAATCCACTCAATTATCAAGACCTGTCAAAATCATATTTAAGCCTTAGGCCTAAAATTCCTTTTTTTTAAGACCCTGAGGGCACCGCGTTTAGTTGGCTAGAAGCAAATGGAGTCTGAATGGTGATGAATGAATGGTGGTTTGAAGCACTTAGTATTAGTATTAGAAGGCTATCCCTCCCCCTCCTCTTCATGAGTGTATCAGGATATCATTGTATAAGCCATTATTTTATAGAGATATTATACTGTAGGGTATTAGACACAGCTTGTCTAACTAATGAGTTTCTTTGTGAATGTCAAGCATGACTTAATCAGGAGAGTCCTGTCAGCAGAAGCCTGAGACACACAGACTGGTGAGCTCTGATGTCACAGTGAATGTCTGTAAATTCATGAGCTGATTATAAATTAAATAAAGTTTGAATATAAGTTTAATTTTGAGGATTTTAGACTTGGGGAATCAGTAACTATCTTCTTTAAACGAACCTCTCATAACCTCTTGTTTGAATTTTTTATTAAAGTTAGCCATTTTATTTTCCCACTCCCACATGTTTCATATTATTATTATTATTATCATATTTCTCCAACGCTGTGCGACAAACAAAGGATGTTAAATGTGGGTTAAAATGTCACACCAGAGGGCTACACATACACAGTCACATTCATCTGTACAGAAGCTCCACTGGAAAGTTTTCTGGTTCACTGTACCTATCTGAACCAAAAGGTCCAACAGTCAGACAAGTCAGATCTGCAGACAAGGGCTAGCAGACAGAGAAAGCACAAGAGACAGTGACAGTGTTACCTTGTACATGTCTTCATATTTCAAGAAGAGGACATTAGAGTCCATACGATGTTCCCAAAATTCCTGAACATGTTCAAACCAGGAACCATATCCCACTGTTAGAGAGAGAGAGAGAGAGAGAGAGAGAGAGAGCGAGAGATGCACCTGGATTAAAACAGTACAGTTCACTGACTTGAAACCAGATGGAAGCCAGTCCTCCAGAACCTTCATACTTACGCTTGTCATTCATGAAGCGCCGGCAGAACTCCTGGAAGGTTCCCCGGTAGCTCATGGTCCTGAGAGAGCGATGGAACTGGTAGTAGGACACTACCAAGTCCTTAGGGTTACGAGCCATGTAGATCACCTAGAAGAGAACCACAACAGTGCTCACTGCAGTCAGGTACATAACTGGGACAGTCTCTTCCTCAGAGAGAACCTTATTTTTTCAAGGTGACGGGTATTGGTTATTTTATTGAGCTACAGCTTAAAAGAGGGAACTTCCTTCTTCCTCCAGAACATCAAAATTATTTTTTTAGCTGTAATTAGACCATAAGAAAGAAGTTGCTTCTCTGTTCTTGTTAATATAGATGTGGCATCTGAAATTCCTAGCACAATTAAGACAGGACCAGGTTTGATGTGGGTGTCAAGAATATCAGAAAACGTTTAAAAAATGTTTGTCCGCTATCTCTCTATCCTGGGAGAGAGAGAAAAGCTATGGAGAAGATTTGCCTCTGCTGTATTGCATTTATCGGGGAGACATCTGGAAACATCTTGTTGAGCTTTAATTTTGAAGAGTGGAGTCTGTGGATGACACAAAACTGAACAAGACAATGCCTAGAGTTGATGAAGCACACATTAATCTCGTTAAGGCTTATGTCTCAGGTCGTCAATTTGTTGTTGAAGTACTGCAGAGTAGCAATTTGGTTATTGGAGATGTTGACGTCATCTTTCAATGACCTTCTCTGGTCTTGACCCTTGAACTCTTGACCCTGCATTACCATCCCGTAAGCCTTTGCCCCTCATTTTGTGAAATAAATCATTGAACTGCACCAATCCCTGCCTCTGTCGTCTGCATTTGGGTCCATCCTCCGTTTCCCAGCAACTTCAATGTTCTGCCTGAACGAATGCTATGAATATTTTTGATCAAATTCCGGACACAATTTTGGCACAATAAGTGCTACTGTATGTATACTGTCCGGTCTCAGTGGACTGACCTTGGCCTCTCCGTTGTGCATGGCTGTGGGGAGGAATCGATAGGGAAGATGGCTTTTGATCAGACGAGGGGACGTCAGCTCCTGTGAAGGAAGTAATTATTTTATATATTATTATTATTATTATTTTATGTATATGTCTTATACAATGCAATGTTCTAGCCATACTGTCAATGCTTCCAGCTCACAATTCCAGCAGTCTGAGCTGTTCTGTATATGGTGTTTATATAATTATATAATTTGGCATTCAATTTATTTTCTCTAAAACAGGTTGAGTATTATGAGTCCATTTGGTCTGCCAAGAATGGAAGCCAAAACAATGTGTGAATATTGGTCATCATGGACATTCCTTTTTTGTTTCAACAAGTTTCAGAGGTTGAATGCAGTTTCCTGAAGAGTACAAGCAATAAGTGCATTCCCATCCACAATGAGTGGCTGACGTTGTGCAGAACCGCAGAAGACATTATACAACTGTTCTCAGAGTCCCCATTTTGAGTAATCTGACCTTTAAGTGTAGAAGAACATTACATCCTTACAAAGAGTTTACAGAAACG
This sequence comes from Morone saxatilis, assembly GCF_004916995.1. NCBI lineage: Eukaryota > Metazoa > Chordata > Actinopteri > Moronidae > Morone > Morone saxatilis. The sequence continues at coordinate 17,824,020 of NW_023339652.1, forward strand.
TGACCTGGGATAAAAGAACTGGAGGTTAACACTAGCTTTTCCGAAAACAACAGACCTTTTCTCGTGCATTTTAAAATCATCCATTGCAAGTAAATAACACAATGCAATGTACCCAAAAAAGCTGACATGAGTTAAACTTTTGCTGGGTTGCAATGCAACACTCTTCAGGAATTGGGTGGGTTAAGAGAGAGAGAATCATTAACTTTACAGACTTGCAGGTCTTCGACTATTCATTTAAACATGTCCAAAAACATGAATCCAGCAGTGGGACGTGATAAGCCTTTGAATCAAGCTTGCTGTTTAGTTGTTCTTATGTTCTCATATGGACATACAGTCCTTGTGATTGCAAGCAACACTAAACTTGTGATTGTGGTGTAAAATTTCGATAGCTAACAACAACATCTCATGTTTCACATCTAAACAAGGTGTTGGTTTTGTCGTAACGCTACTACAGCAAAAGGCATACACACTACAATGCAGAGTTGTTATTTTGCCAGCTGGCAAAAATCTTAATCTAAAAGCCTCCACAGGCCCAGAACTCCTGCAGTCTCCAAATGAGTCAGTGAAGGTCAACCTGATTTCAGCTACATTACCTGTATGATGTCCAGGCCAGGTTGGGGGTACTCCAAGACAGGCAACTGTTCATCAATGTTCATAAGGCCAATCTCATCTGGGTCTGCTCCCTGACTCACGAGATACACAACCTCCTGAAGTAGACTGGTGCCTACAAGGATCGAAGAGAGATCCAAAGGACGGGAATTTAGGATGGCACAAAGAGAACAAGAAAAGCAGTTGCCGTGTGCACAGAGGTTAACTGTTACAATGTTAGCGGAAAGTGAGTCTGTAAGCAAACCCTTGCTGGATCTTACAGCAGTAATTTTACTTATCTTAGTGTATATTAGATGGTCAGACAAGGACCAATCTCTAGGAGACTTATATCCTCTTTTAGCTCCTGTTTTTTTGTTTTTTCTGACCCACAAACTGGTATTATCAGCCTCATTTCCTAGAGCAGCAGCTTTTCTTTTTGCAGCAAAATAGCTCAGATAAACCCACTGTACACAAGCTGACCAGCACCACACAGCAGACAGAGAAAGTTAGCAACTGTAGGTGGTGAACATAGTGACCAAAAACAGAGCTAACAGAGTGTGAATATGTGGCTTACATTCATCAGGTGTGTTACTACATTGGTCATTATAAGATGGTGATATGTCAGATGTGTTTTCAGCTTGTTCTATGATCTGCAAGTGGCCCAAAATTTTTCTTTTTTTTAAAATGCTACTTTTAAATAGTACTCCTTTAACATTGTCAGACTCACAATAGACAGTTATAAAAACAGGTAAGTATCTAAATCAATACTGCAGACTCACAGATACCATCTTGTTTATTCCATTTTTATTCTTCTTAGTCAAAACCTTGAGTCTACATGGCCCACAATGCATCTTGATTGCCAGCAGTTCAAGATTCAGTTGTGTTTGTAGCCGCAAATGTATCCTTCACCAGCACAGATGAGGAGCAGCTACAGAGGTCTGGTAAGACTGGTAGATTTTTATTTATTTAAAAAATTGTAGTCTTCAGCCACTGACTCAAGTGACATCACTTGAGGACATATCAGACTTCACACAGCTCCCTCTGTGTGACCAGCTTTATATAACTTTTTTTATTCAACTTTTAACCAGTGCAGGTGTACAGTATGTGCCATGCTAAAGGGTAACTTGTCAGCACATGTTCAAGGTAGAGAAATGCATTCATGTTTATTTTTGCCACTTTTTCAGTCAGCCTGGTGATTCAGCCTTGCTGTCTTTCAATCCTAAATCAACAGTCACTTATCAAGTAAAACTACCAGTCACTGCCCACATTAAAGCAGAATCTTTGTCATCATAATACCGTTTTATCTGTTGCCATGCCAATGTTTCATGTGGCATCCATGTGACTCATTTTGGTCTGCAGGACATGCTCACATGTATTTTTTGGAAAGCAGGAGTCTAATAACACAACAAAATGAAGGCTCGAGGCTGCTATCAGATAACACCTTGTGAAACCTGAAGGACATTGCTTCATTAAGCAAAGAGTAAGGTAATGGCTTTTATCAGAGTACAATCAATTCAGCATTGCTGTTTTTTTAATAAGCTATGGGAGCTTGTCAGCTTTCTGCAGAAAAGGGTGATGGGAAAAAGACTGGCTGTTTTTTCTTAGAGGAAGAAGATGTGCATTTGCGTGGCCTCAGGCTGGTCACATGCTGGCTGTGACACTAAATAAATCATGCAGTTAAGAAGTTTCCTGCGAAATCTGTCTCACTTTAAAAGAAAACTTTTATTTCTCATTGGTACCAGTTATGGTGTGTTTTGCATTCATGAAAGGGTTCAGTTATGTTTGAAACATCAACAATGACAAAATAAAAGCCATTTTACAGCCAAACATTGAAACCAGAGATTCAAAAAAAATATCTGAGGACACTGAGTGCAGGGCATGTCCAAGCCAAAACTGTCAAGAGTTTCTAATCAAGATGGACCCCTTGTCTATGCTAAATGTATTTGTCATTCATAATTTGTCCCTATGAGTCGAGTAGATAATGTACAATTCCAGTATGTATTCTATCACTGCTACCGTCATGTAGTGATTTGCATGTTTTTGGCAGGGAAATCTTTGCTTTTTATCATTTTTATACATTTAACATTTTTATTGTTAAAAATATTGCAATATGGGTTTTTACTTGTTTTATCCTGCAAATGCAGTTTACAGCAGGTATAAAAGGTAATTTATCTGTAAAT
>NW_023339652.1:17826887-17849863 GCF_004916995.1 Morone saxatilis
GAGGGGGCCCAATTAGATTTTTTTGTCATGGGGCCCAAAATTCCTGGCAGCGCCCCTGGTCACTTGGGCTGTCCATCGCCTTTTTTGGTATTCTGCTCCAACCTTACGGTACAGTAGTATCATCAAAGAGTTTCAGTTTTGAAAATTAACTCACAAATCTGTGAAACTTTGTGAAAGAGTACAATAAGTTCAACAGCTGAAATGCTTGCAGTAGTAAAAACAAATTTCCTTCCTCTTCCTCCACCAGGGGACTCTCTACAGCAAGTCAAAGCAGTGAGTCGGCTGCAGCATCCAATCAGGAACAGGTGCAGCATCAGGAGGCGTGTCTGTGGACCCACCAGTCACTGTGCTCTGAAAAACCCCAAGACTTGGTAAAAACTTTAAGATTCAAAGCTTTATTATTGTCACATTCACAGAGTTGCAATACACAATATGCTATTATTATTATACTAATTTTAGTATAGTGGTAAGCCAGCAGCATTGATGGTGAAAGCAAACAATTTGTCAAATTCTCTATTTCCTACAATGCAACTCAGTGTTATCCTGAGACGCTTCACCTGTGAGACTCTTTTTTTGGATTTAGAATCTATTGCTAGCCTAGCTAGGGAGACTCAAGGGTAGCCACAACTATTGAGGTTCAGAAAAATACAGAGGAAGAGGCGCCAGGTCAGGACATAATGTATAACACACATTTTAGCTAAAAGTATTTGGTGTGTAATGGCTAGATAGTTTTACAGTTGGAGAATGTAAGAATCAATGGTCGACTGCAATAGCCGATGCAAATGATCTCAAAATGGTCGATAATCCTATCAATCAGTCTATTACGAGTAAGAATTACTTTAGGCTTACAACAATCAATAATAATTTTTATTAATTTCTATATAATTTTTTGTCAAAGCCACAGGGAGCCACTGGAGAGGAGCCGTATGTGGCTCCAGAGCTGTAGGTTACCCTTGCCCTAAGCCTAACCATAGAAACAAGGAACATAAGACCCTGGAAACAAGAGCAATAACCCCAGCTGAAGAAATAATGCTAACTGTAAAGTTTGGTGGAGAAGAGCAATGGCCTGGGGCTGTCTTTAAGGCCAATGAATGGCACTGCCATTTTAGACAGTAGTGTATTTTTAACAGTTTGGGAAGAGCTTTTCCTGTGCCCGCATGTACAAAGCCAGGTCCGTAAAGAAAAGGTTTTCCCTATTTACTGTGGAAGAACTTGGCCTGCACAGAGTCCTGACTGCAAGTCCTTCCAACACCTTTGGGATGTACTGGAATGCAGAACTTCACCCAACATCTGTGTTGGAACTCACTAAAGCTCTTGTGTCTAAATGGGAGAAAATCCCTACAACCAGGTTCAACATCTGGTGGACAACCTGAAATCAGGAGAGTGATCACAAATAAAGAATGGTTAAAATTGATGCAGCACAGATTGAGATATTCTGACTTATGGTCTCTACGAGGGTCAAGCTCAAAAAACAATGGGTAATAGACTTTCCATAATGCAATTAGATTGCTTTCATTAGACCCTTGCTTCCTGGTAAACATCCATGTATTTCAAACTCCATGTCCTGAGCAAGCTGTAGCCTCTGTGGCTCCCTGGCTTCATTCACCCTGTCTCAGATCCATCCACGCTCCAAGTCTAAGCCTATTTTTGGCCAGAGACGACCACATGGCTCTTCAGAAACATTTTTAATTATAATGTAAAGTGATGTTGTCATGTAAAGTAAAATTGGCACAGTGCCCCTTTTAAATCGTCATTTTCATTTCACATCAATGCACGGCACGCAACCAGTGCTTCTGATTGTACTAGCCCTCTGTGTTTTATATGTGAGTGTGTGTGGGTGTGCAGTGCAGAGGTGTACTGCCTGCAGGGAGACATAATTGAGCGTATGGCTGATGTCAAAACAGTCATAAATGCACCGCCATCACAAACTGTAGAGCTAACCCACACTCTCACCCCCCGTTGGTTTATGGAATCTTGCAAATCCCATTGACCAAGACAACCACGTGTGAGCCAATGGGATCAGAGCTCTGCGGCATCCTAACCATGTGGCTTGCCATGTGCTTTCTTTCCCTCTGCACCAGAATAGACACACTAACTCAGAGCAGAGGAAAGGAAACAGGAGCGAGGGCGAGCTAAAAGCTTCAGGTTGCATTTGCCTGCTTCTCTCATATGCACAAGAATCAACAGAATTCTGTGGCTATAAATGAATTTATCATTGTTTTCACTCCACAATGTCATCCTGTTAAATAAAGACAAACTGCCTTACAGCTTGGTGATTTTGAAGTTCTTTCTGTATGTCTTTTGAGAGGTTTTCAGCACCAGACACATTTATCTCCATCCACAACAATCCTCTAAAACATGACAATCAGCAGGATTTATAACATCAATTGTGGTGTGAAAACTACAGAGAAACAGAGGAGAGGTCAGTTTCATCCTGTTTTAAAAGCTGGAAAGGACATCAAGTTCAGATCAGGCGTTCATTGTTTAATTTTTGTCTAATGTAAGAGAACAATCTTATGAATGCAAGTGTTCTTGGTGCCTGTGCCCAGACTGATATGTTCGGTACTTTTTGTCCTGGTGACCTTAACAGACAGTTACTGTATCTAAGCCTGAAAAGACAGCTTTGATATCAGACCGTTGTTCCCTGGAAATGTCTATTTTTAATTAACATTAGTAACATGTGTGATTTTGAATGTGGGCCATTTCATAATCTGGTTGTGATGCAGCACAACTGACCCTTTCTAAGTCCCGCCCTTTTTTGCTCTGTGCTCCAATCACAGTTGAGCAAGGTCAGAACCTGGGTCAACTTCCTTCTTTCATGTACTTGGATATGCTATGTGTAGGCTCGTCTGTGTGGAAAAGACACATTTTTAAGGTGGGTGAAAGATAAAAGTGACATATAATCACATTTTAAGATAGCTAATGTTACAATACAGCACTGACATATTATTACCTAACTTCGTATAGCAAACATGTTAGTAACATACACCAACAGAAACATATTGAGCAGGCATGGAGCACATTAGCATTGTAAGTTGTTTTTCTGGCAACCCCAATATTCACTCTCTTTAAGCTCTGTTTTTTGGTCTCCACCAACTCCTGATGGAACTATCTGGCACTCCTAAACGCTCCACTACGTTGACCAGCTAGTTACTAAGTTTGTCTGTCTGTTATTTGGTGCTGGTTTTTAACCCTAACCCTTTTTCTTTAAAAACAGCTGACTGATACTGAACCAAAAATGTATAAAGAAGGCTGTAAAACCAAAACAGGGAGCTAAAAAGAAGCTAAATCACAGAGCAGAGGTGGTGACACTTGTCCATTTGTCACTACAAGTGAGATCTTTCATATTACCGATATTTACATGATCCATTATTTAAAAGTGCAACTTTAACCAAGTGTTTTATTTGCCTAACTCTATACCTTAACCAATGTTTACATGCCATATCCACCATCTTTCCCTATCCATACTTGCAGAATTATCTGACATCAAGATTCTTTCTGGCAATTGAAAGGTCAGCAGCTTCATCAAATGGATGGAAAAATGAGAATTAGCAGTTGTCTTTCTAAAGTCAGCCTGAAAGGGACAGAGTTCCAGGAGAGTCATGACCATGTACAGTTAGCACAAGCCCTCCCTGGTTGGAAAGGGAGGATGCAGCACAAATCTATGCTTGCAGGGCAAAACCTATATAGGAAGCAGCACGGCCTGTTACACACGGGAGAGTCTGGCTCTACTGCTTTCTCTCACAGTATCATGTAACAGCATATAGTATTATTCAATATTCTAATGAACACCTACACTGTGTGCTTTCACTCAGATGCTTTCACTTTTTAAACTCTTTGACCCCCCTCTACTATTTATTGCCTGGTTTTCCCACCCCTTTTTTTAGGGTTCTGGCATTGACACACACAACTTTAAGTATGCTTATAACTAAAGGCCTGGTCACACAAACTACAAATTCGAATTCGAATTCCAGTAAAATCACTGTGATAAGTGGATTAGCTCACAGGAGCAGAGTCTACTAATTTTTTCACGTCAAGTTCAACTTTGTTCAACTTTGACCTGCAAATTTGCTCCATTGACCTTGACAGTGCTGACTTTGCGAGGACAGAGCTGGATATCCTAAAGTAGCGTTGCTATCGTAGCTTATTAGCTTATTTATTTAACCCTAACTGTTCCACAGATGAGCAGGGCTTTGCAGACAGTTATGAGACAGGAATGGTACAAATTAGAATAAGCTTTGCTAACTTATTGTCTCATTAATAACTGCGCTAAGCTAATGAGCTAACAAGTTTGCCAGCTGACCGTTACCAAGTGGTTGTGTTTTTGTTACCTTAGAGTGAGCTGTTTTATCTACAGACGCCATGGGTTGCCTTCTGTGGAGGCCGCCAAGTTGAACCGCCATGTTTCTACAGTAGCCCAGAACGGACAATCCAAACACTGGCACGAGGCTGTTGTTTCACGGCCACTGTTTCTCCCTAGCAGTTGGCTAGATGCCACTAAATCGTACACCCTGGACCTTTAAATAATTTCTTTATTAAATGAAAGGATGTACAATGGTGAACAAACTACAAGGAACAGTAGAACAGTAGAACAGTAGAGATAAAATAGGGAGAATATCTGGGAGTTATTGTTAGCTACTGACCAGCAGTAGCCCAGCCAGCAAGTTAGTGGTCGGCTCACCAGCGACAGCAGTGCACCAACCAGCCCTGCCAGTATCGTCCTTACAACACTAAGCTTCTAATATTTTGCAAAGGTGCCCAGATGAATATTGTTGTACCACCTCGAGCGTGATCAGGCCTTCATAGGTTACTGTTTTTTTCTTTTAATGACAGATGAGTTACTCAGAAATGTCATCAGTGTGTGACATTCCATGAATGAACAGAAGTGCCAGACACCACCACCTCCCGCAGAAGGCTTCTACTGGCTACAAAAAATAATACTAATAAATATTTTATTTCCTAAATATTTATTACTTTAATCATGTGTCAATACTAAACACCTTTATGATATTATCATGTAATATAAAATATTTCTATATTATAAAATGCAATTATTTATTGCTATATATCAATTATTTATTATTGCTTGAAAACGATCTAAAAACAATCTGAAAACTATAAGATTCATCCTTGTGTGTAATTCTGTTACAGTGGAATGTGAACTCCAACACAACAGTTATGACCTCTATGTACTGCTGGTATAGCAGCAGCAATTCCCATGAGTACCAAAATTATGCATTTACTGTCTTAATGAATTTACAGTATAGTTATTGTTAATGTTAATGCACTTTAGTGTTCCACAGATGTAAGACTACAGGGAAACATGGACAGCTGTGTGTTTTGGCATTGTATATTATCATATATTTAGATGATTCAAAATGATTTAATTGATTATTAAGTGCAATGATGGGAATTCCCTGCAGATGACCACTAAATGCGTGCAGCTCACTTTCTTCCATTATATAGGCTACTGTATGTGATGCTGCTGAGACGCTGAACCAGAACAATAATTCCCACGACAATAATCGAACTCTCTCTGCCCTTCTGCGTGCAGTGACAGCGAGCTCCAGCTGCCCAGTAGCCGTCACATGACCGGACCCACCCAGCGCACAGCAGGGCACCGTGCACGGCGGCCATCGGCCTGCAGCACCGCTGCGCAACGACTCTGCTGGATGTAAACACCAACTTCCATACGTGCGTGATAACGCGTGTGATTACGTTGGATGATGAAGGCCAGCTGATGTACAGGCCAGCTGATGCACTTTGCAGCCAGGCATGATCGATTTACTCTGACTCATCTGATTATGAAATATGCTGGATACTGATTGTAAAAGCTTGATAGAGGCCTATAAAATTTAGTTCTGCTGCACAATCGCAATATAAACAGAGATATGTCACCCACCCAGCGCTGTTGCATGTGAAACCCGGCCTGATATGCAACTTTAATGGTGACTGTGACCAAGTGTCATGCAAAATAAACCCTATGACCGATAGAGGATGTACACTCGCTCGCCCCGTGCATTATTTATCTGATCAAACTTTAATAATCACAAGGGAAGCCTGCAGTCACCGCTGCAGCACAGAGCAGCTCACAGCCAAGAAATCTGGAGACACGGCGAGCAATGCACAGAGGTGACGCAGAGGCTTGTTTACCTGACTTCGGGTAGGTGACAATCCATATGTCGCTACTTCTGAGGGAGAAGTTGGCGATCTCCTCCATCTTCCCTCTGCAGAAGGGCGGCAGCCGCACTCCATCAAACTCGAAGTATTTGCTCTCAAACTCAATCGGCGTGCTCGGCGTGTCTGCCTCGCTCTCGGCCATCCTCGAAACGAGCCGCCAGTGCAAGAGAAGGAAAACGCGCACACCCACGCGAACAGTTTCTTTAATTTTTGTGATGGAGTCAGAGATGAGGATGATGGTTGATGAGGCTGGCTTCAAACGCGGCTGCCGCTCGCGTCGGGATGCTGGAGCTGGCGCGGTGGATGCTGCACGGCAGAGTTGACCCGCAGCCAATCACGCAGGAAAGAAGTGATGTAATGCGCGCGCACGAGGCCCAGCATCAGGACCACTCTCGGCGGGCCGAGGATGCGCGCGCCTGCAGAGGAAGGATCCTTCCCAGCACATTATACAGACACACACGCTCCAGTAGGCTGCTGGAATAATCCCATAATCCTCAGCTCTTATCATAAACCTACTCAATCACCGTGTTCCTACATAAACCACAGGCCTATCATATAGAATTTATTATTGGGTAGTAAATCTGATATTAGTATGACATGACTCATATCATATGAGTCTGTAAACGTGGCTAGGGTTAATATTTTATTGTGTAGTCTTATAGGCTTTTATAGTGTTTGTGAGTGCTTTTAAGTTTGACTGATATATTGTATAAATTGTGTGCATTTGTATAAATCTAAAATGAATAATACATACATATAATACTAATACTATAACTGCAGGAGGTTTGTGTATATTCTTGAAGTCAGGGACCTGACTTAACTGCTGGCCCAGCGGCCTACAAGATTATTCTTTTTAAATTAATATGTCTAGTTGTTTCATATGAGTTTAAACTGCCCCTTTATATACTATTCAATTAAAAAAACATTATATTTTTAAAAATTTAGTTGCATTGCAAAATAGAAGGTTTCAGGTCTTCATTTGTTGTTTGGCTATAAAGGGGTATAAAAATGTAACTTGAATATTAAATTGCCAGCAGTGGCCCCAAGCCAATATGAGTTGGAGACCCCTGGTTTAAGTTTTCAGCATCTCAGCAGCATCACATACAGTAGTCTATATAATGGAAGTGGTTGTTAGTTGTGATATTATATTATATATCTTATACAATATGTTGCAGTGTACAGCAATCCTTTTCATAAAGGCTACTGTTTTGGCTTAGCTGGTTCTGACTTCCAGATAAAAGTAAAGTCCTCTAAATCATTAACGAGTAGCTAGTTAAATAACTTTACCGTGTTGAGAACCCCCCCGGTCTATGGTCACCAATAATATATAAAAGTGTGTGGGGATGGGCAAAGAAAACAGAAGTAAAGTAGGAATGGGAGGGGCTTGTGTGTTTTTATCTTTCTTTTCTTTTTTTAAGGGGGTTTTGACGTCACTGCTTGTTGTCTCTCCCGCTTGCTGTTGATTGGCTCTTGTGTAGAAAGGCGAATTGACAGACGTGCATTAATCCAATCATACTTTCAGTAACATGCTTTGCATTCACTGTTCCTGGTAAATCTCATGGTTTGTAAACAAGCTGCGACACTACCGGCACACAGCAACGGCAACTTCATATCCTGATTCACGTGGAAAAAAGTGCAGATTAATGTTATATAGTCTCCGAATACAGTGAAAACGCCCATGAAACTTTGTTAAACCACACCAATGTCACCTAATAGTCTCAACACTGGACAATAAAAAAAATAGCCTATTTTTACAATACCATTTCCTCAGCCACACACCAGTGCATGCGTGTAATATAAGAGCAAACAGCAGTGAAACCTTTTCATTTAGTTTCTTATACAATAGGTTTACATTAATGAATACATTCTTTCGTATAAATAAGTGTAAATGTACCAGTACACGCACTATTGGAGCGCTCATGTGGGCGTTACGACAATTCCGACAGCACCTGAAGGCATCATACTTCCCTCTATAGAGCCAGTTGTTGAGCGCAGGTTTCAGTCTGCTACTTCCAGCTGAGCGGTTCGTCAACGGGCCGCCTCTATCAGCCGCTGCCGCTGCGCATACCGTGCACTGTGCGGTCTCAGGGCTCCCCAGCCGGGGCATGCCCCGCCATGTTCGACCTAAACGGAGGCTGGAACCTGTCGTTTGCCGGGTGCGGGTTCTTGGGGATTTACCACATTGGAGTTGCCAGCTGCCTGCTGGAAAAAGCGCCCTACCTCATCAAGGGGGCCACCAAGCTGTACGGGGCCTCCGCCGGCGCTCTGACCGCCTCGGTGCTCGCCAGCCAGGCATCCATAAGTAAGACACACCGCTATGGGCCACACAGCCTGGAGCTCCGTACTTGAGGCAGGACACCGGAAGTCCTGTATTCTTATTATTAATATTATTATTATTATTATTATTATTATTATTATAGTTATAATAACTGCTGCAGAAATTAAAATAATATTTTAAATGTTGAACTTTACTGATTTAAATGTGAAATATTTGAAGTAGATATTAATTGATTGTTCTTGACAAAACTAACCCAAAAGTGTATTATTTGACAGTAGAAACACCAAGATATATCATTAATGTACTTTAAAATATTTTTCATATATGAAACATAGGGAGACTCAGTTCCCAGTGCCCTAAACATATATATGTACTTCTTGCAATAACATGCCTTTATCTTCCTGTGGACAGCTATCATAATGGCTGCCATCAGTAAACACATAGGGTACATATTGTTCTATGTGTGTCTCTGTGAAGTCAGCATGGGCCCAATACTCAGAAGAGGTCTTGCATAGGTCACTGCCGATCAATGACCGCTGGTAGCTTTAGTGAATATTGATCCAGTCTCAGGTAGTCCGTTTTTTGTTTGCAGTTGATTAAGTCCCATCACCTGATCCTTGTGCTTTATCACTTTTAGCAAAATGCTGCGAAGATGTGATCGAGGTGGCGAAAGAGGCCAGGAAGAGGAACCTGGGCCCCCTTCACCCCTCCTTCAACCTGGTCAAGGTGATCAAATCTGGCCTGAATCGGGACCTGCCCTCTGACGCACACGTCCTGGCCTCGGGCCGGCTGTGCGTTTCGCTGACCAGAGTGTCCGATGGGGAGAATGTGCTGGTGTCAGAGTTTGGCACCAAAGAGGAACTCATTCAGGTGCGGGGATATCTTTTAAACCTGGAGAAGCCTCCAGAAGACACAGGAAATGAATTTCCTCTCTGGTTTAACCATGCTCTCTGCCCACAGGCGCTGATCTGTAGCTGTTTCATTCCCATCTACTGCGGGCTGATTCCTCCATCCTTCAGAGGAGTGGTACGTGTTTGCTACTCATCAAAGTTTAGCTTTGGTTTGTACAATTATTTGTAGAAAATCATACTAATTATGACGTCTTGTCCTGGAGCGGTCACAGTGTTTGCTTCGTTACATGTGATCAAAAGCATTCAGTGGGAAGCATTTGGCTGAAAAACAAGTGTAAAAAGAAGAATGAGGTTTCAGTTGAACAGGAAATCCTCGTTCCTCATTTGGATTTGCTTTGGGTGCAGCTGTGATCCAAAAACATATTTATTATATACCAGTATTCCAGTAACACCTGAAAATAGGACTGGGAAAGTACTGTAGTAAAATAATGCATCAGGGAAAAGGCAGGTCAAGGTGCAAGAGTGCTATGAGATCATTTGATTTTTCTGTTAGAAATATTCACGATTAGTCATCTGCTTGTGGTAATCATTTTACCTGTGAGTCTTTCTGATAGCAGTGTTGCCTTCACTTTGACTTATCAGCTGCTATTGGACTTTGTCAGTTATCTAATTCAGACTGACAGAGCGTTTTGGTATATGTGTGTGAACAGGCAGCACTAATCTAACCTATTTCCTATCCTCTGATAGGAAATAGGTTAGATTATCAGATGACTTTACATATAACAAAAATGCAGAAGAATAATCATAAAATTCGAGCTTTGCCTTAGTTATGACTCTCTAGTGTCGACTTTACACCCTAGCTTACCTGTTGCAACTCAGTCCAGGGCTCCAAACTAACTTTTTCACCACCTTCCCAAAACTCACAGGGAGAGTGCTGACATTGTTCCACAGCTGCCACACTGACAATGCCAGATAATTCAGTTGAAGTAGTCAAAGCTGACCGTTAAAGCAGCTACATTTATAGAGTACATGTTGGCAGATGTTGTAATGTCAGCTGAAAGCGAAAGAGTTGGAAGTTGTAAAATTGTCAAAGTAGTAACAAAATACAAAGGTCAAGTACTGCACAATCAATATAGATTGAAGTAATGACATGTAATAGAAATGCAGATGATGAACATGCAGTTTCTGCTCCAAAATGCAACCATTAAATGGATGTAGTAATACAATCTAGCAATTTATAGTATATGTAAGTAAATTAAAAAGGATTTTAGTCTGGAGCTACACTTGGGCAGTGATACCTCAGTCACACAGTAAATCACCATGGCACAGAGGGCTGACAAACACCCTCTTTGTGAACATCTTTGTGCATTTAATCTTGAATTGAGCCTGTTGTCTCTGTCTTGGTGCCAAAGTTCAGTGTCAAAACACCTCAAAGAACACAGTGAGTCCAATAAACTGCTGCTGGATTCAGTTGAGCTGTTTACATGTCATGTACATAGAATATGCATGCACATGTCTGTGAGTACATATTCTGTCTGTAAGTGTTATCTGTGGATTCTGTACATTGTGTACTTTCTGCTGCCCAGATCGCCTGCTGGCACAGAGCCCAGTTTAGTGTGACTCATCAGCTCTGTGCCTGAGTGTGCATAAACTTGAGGCGACACTTTCTGAATAACTCTTCAATTTGCAGGTTCCCATAGTTTTCTAACCATTTCCAAGAAGGTAATCAACATGTAACTATAAATTCTTAGTTTCTTTCCTTTCCTTGAAAGGACTGTGTAATTTTGTGTCAGTAAAAGGAAAATGGAGACAGTGTTCAATTTGTATGCTTTTAATTAATGAATTCACACTACTATAAATTCTTAGTATGCTGTATAACAGGGATGCAGACCCTGGGTGGGTTTTCTAGATGAAAAGCTTAGGGAACACCAGAGCACAAGTTGGTGGGCGGACCAACGGATATTTTCATCCTTAGAACCGTGGCACCACAAATAAACTTGTTTTTCATTTGTTTACTGCAGTTTCCTGTTACTGAATGTTAGATATGTGCTGATAGGATAAATCCACAATAAGCTAATATCGGTAAGCCAAGTCATCATTCGGGCTCTATTTTTTTTACAGCCAATAGGGAAGGGACGACTGACGATATTATCATGATAAAAAATACTATATACCAGTATATAGGAAGGGAATTGTCAGTATATTAGTGAAAGCTGTCTAGCTCCCTAATGTACAGTCATATATTGATTTCCTGGTTTATTTTGAATTACCAAATCGAAATGGCAGTATCCATTGTCGTTAGAAGTGAATTTTAAGCATGCTTAGAAGATTATCAAGATAATATTATAAATTTATTTTGGCCATGATAATCACAAAGTGAAATTTTCATATCAGCCCATGTCACACACCCAACACCCAAACATAATATACAGTGTCTCAAAAGGCTTTACAGGCCTGCAACAACAAGGAAAAAATCTACAAAATGTTAATGATCCAAGGCTAATGTAGTAATCCAATATTAGAGTTCACTTATTTAGTTAAAAGTGTCAAACACACATTTATATACTCTGTATGCACATTGAATGATCCTGACCTCCATTTCCTCACTGACCTACATCCTGTCAGGCTGGCATTTGCTAACACAGAGGTTACATTTTCAGCCGATCAGTCTGCTGGCAGCCTCTCTGCCAAGCTGAATGGGATTTTACATCTGGCACTTAGAATAAGGTTAAATCCTTCTCCATGACATTTTAAGCCCTTTAAATGAGCGAGTCCTCCTTTCATTTTCCAGTGATCCAGAGGTTGAATCTGAAGTGGAAGTGGAGCATGTCATTGCATGAATAAATTAATAAAGTCCAAAATTGTGTCACTCACAAATACAAAGATGTTAGAGAGACGTAACTGTCAAATTGGGTTCCTGTTTTGGTACAGAGAGTTTTTGATTTTTTGAAAGGCTGAAGTGTCTTCTGATGATGTTGCAGGGCACAAGAGAATGGTTCAAAGTATGTAACCAAAATTACTGGGTATAAATAAGGCTTTGTCTAGAGTCTGGCCCCGTTATCATGGTACAACAGCCAAGAACAATATCCCTATCTTTCAATAAGATTTGTCCTGTAATGGATGACACTCTACTTAGTCGACAGTGACAGTGGTACATACATACATTATATGTCTCTGTGCCTGTTTCTGTGTATCTAGCGTTACGTGGATGGCGGGATCAGTGACAACCTACCGCAGTCCGAGCTAAAGAACACCATCACCATCTCGCCCTTCTCTGGCGAGAGCGACATCTGTCCCCGCGACAACTCCACCAGCTTCCATGAGCTGCGCTTTACCAACACCAGCATCCAGATGAACCTGGGAAACATGTACCGCCTCAGCAGGGCCCTGTTTCCGCCAGAACCTAAGGTAGGTGCTGCTTCACAGGGACATTCTGTTTATTTAGATCGAGCATAGAAGTTGCATTTGATCACTTGAAGATTATCTATAAGTAAATCTAATTTAGGTAAAATCAAAATTAATAATGAGAAATCCTCATCTAATGTTAATATTTTCCTACATATCATAGCAACACAGTACATAAAGGTGCCCCAGTCAATATTTTTTCTATCAACAATAGATCAAATTTGTTCTTAGGGGCGGCTGTGGCGCAGAGGCAGAGCGGGTCGTCCCCTAATCGGAAGGTTGTTGGTTCGATCCCCGGCTCCTGGTGCCACATGTCGAAGTATCCTTGAGCAAGATACTGAACCCCAATCCCTTGAGCAAGATACTGAACCCCAAATTGCTCCCAATGCTGTGCATCGGTGTGTGAATGTGTATGAATGCATTAGTTTCTATTCAATGGGCTTTGTGAATGTGTAATATAGTGTAAATTGGTGGGAAGACTAGAAAGGCGTTATACAAGTACAGGTCCATTTACCATTTAACTTTGAGGTTGAAATACACTAGATAAACTGACAATATGTCAGTGTTTTTAGTTTGTGTTGCTGCCCTCCAAGTGGCCAAAAAAGTCTAATGATGCAGCTTTAAAGTTAGACGATGTGACACTAAAAGGACTAGGATTTAGTGGCATCTAGCGGTGCAGATTGCAACCATTTCAATACAGCTCAGCCATACAAGCGTGTACGAGAAACTACAGTGGATGCGAAACTCGAAAGAGACTCGAGTTATAAATCTTCCAATAGCCTTTATTACTGGATTTTATGGATAACATAACCAAATTAAATATATATATAAATAAATTGTTCCAACAACTTTTCAGTTGCAGTTTCCAATTTAGAGATACACTACACTTCACAGCAGCTCCAGAACCACGTGGTCTTCCAATCCCATTAACTTTAATCTACAAACATCTGCTAGACTAACATCATCCTAAGCAAGGACACAAATCCTCAGAGGCCAGCAGATATGGTTTTAGGATAGGAAACAGACCCCCCCCTGCCCCAGCATGCTGGGATTAATTAAACTGCGACATTGTTGTGGCTTGTTGACTTTTTTAAAGACGTATGCCTTTATGTCACAAGTGGCTAAAGTCCCATTAAGACACACATGAGAATTGGAAAGAGTACACTGCAGTATCATTGTTATGAGTCACAATCAGATCTCTTCTGCCTGGAATATCAAAACCCTTTTTGCTTTCCCCTCTCCATCCTTAATCTTCCTCCTTTTCCTTTACCCATCGCTGACAGGAAGTAGTGTCTTGTACCTTCTGCCTCTGTTTTCACTTGCTGCCCCTCTCCTTTATCCCATGTTTCCTCTTTATTCCCTGTCGCTGTGATGACTGTTAGGTAACTTTTAAGATGAGGTGAGCTTTAACCTTGCTGGGGCATTGAACTGTTTGCTCTGTTGTTGTTGTTATGCAGCCCGGCTCCTCACCGCTCCCCACACGTGTGCGTTATCCTTCGATTATGTAATTTGGCTCACAAATCTGTGTGGCGGGGGTGTCTGTGTTCTAACCACATTCCTAGAGGGAGGAATTACCTCACTGTATCGCGCCACCTGAAAAGCAAGTCTGCCCATACATGCCTGATGCCGTAACTCTGGTCTGACCATTCCAGCCAGTGGATTGGCTGTTAGCACCTCTGCTGATGTCCAAGCTCTCTTTCTTTGACAAAACAAACAATCAAACTGACCATAGTGATATGGCTGTATCATAATGACTAATAATGTTAGGATAGGGATATCTGCACAACGGATGGCAGGTGACTCTCTTTGCATCACCTTTGGCCTGGTCTATTTCTGCAAATTATCAGTCACATGACATTCTTAACTACTAAACTATCAAAGCACAATTCAGTACTATTTAAAGCCCCTGCAAGGAGCTTTCATTTTTGTCGATTCTGGAGACCCCTGTGGACAAAAGCAGTAGTGTTTCCACCTCGTTTCATTGATTTTTAAGGGGAATCCGAACGAATCTCAACGGTATTGAGAATAACTATAAAGAAATAGCCAATCTTCTCTACTTTCTACTTTATGTAGGTCATACAGAGGCATCAGTATTAAATTGAGAATGTTTTATAACAAGTTCTTAAACTCCTTGTAGTACATTTAATAAATGGTAGAATCTTAAAGACTTAATCTGTTTACATAATACAGGATACAAGTTTCAGTCATACAGATTAATAATCTACATCTGTTTGTTGTCACTAGATGGCAGTGTTGCTACATGATAGACAAGAGGTCCAATCTGTTAATTAATAACTTAATATAACTTGACTGAAAAAATATAAATATATAAATATAATTCCACAGGAAAAATAATTTAAGAGACTATAATTTATCGAAACTGTTATGAGTCTGTTCAGCTCTAGGATGTCTCAAAGCACAACACTGGAAATAAATTGAAGAGGTGTGTTTTTAGTGTTCGGCACAAGAATTTTTAGGCATAATAGATTTTACATAAAGCTGTGTTGGACAACACTGAAATGCAATACATTTCTACACTTTTTCATAGTTCTACATTTGATTATGTGACAGTAAATGCATGCGTAGACAGGACCCTGTATATAAGATGTACTATCTTCGTCTCCACAGGTGCTGGCTGAGATGTGTCAGAGCGGTTATAAGGATGCTCTACGCTTCCTTGAAGAGAACAGTGAGTATTCTACTATTGTGCTACCGGGGTAACTCTCAGATAAGCTTACCTAGTCATGAAGCTATCATCCTCTAGCTTAACCTTTGGACCGTTTCACTGACATCATGTTTTTGTGGTGCCAGACCTGCTGATGCTGGAGCGTCCAACTGCTGGCCTCACCCTGCCGGAGAGCCAGCCCAACTGCTGCTGCAATCACACGGAAACCACCAGAGAGTGGGTGCTCCGCAGGCTCCGCCTGCTGCGTAAACAGCACTGGTGGCTGGACGAGCAGATCGCTCTGCCTACGCCCATCAAGAAAGGTGTGGTGTCATCCCAGACTAATGAAGATATGTTTGAGCCGAGTGTATGGCTACAGATTTTGGAATGTCTCTTTAAACTGGTGTGTAAATAATGGTGTAATCATTTTGCACAGTTGATGGTCCTGTTCCCTGTGTGTCTGTCAGTGTTCTGCGAGGCCTGCCAAGACAAACCTGGCCTGTATGCCAAGGTGTCCGAGATGTTGCCAATGAGAGTGGCCTCCTACATGCTCATGCCATACACACTTCCTGTGCAATCCGCCTACTCAGTGGCCCAAAGGTCAGTATAGGTCTAAACAATGACAATATATCACCTTTAAAGGCATGATTTGGGTTTTTTGAAGTCAGGTTGTATGAGGTACAGTAGATGCTGGTCTGTATTCCCCCAGTTTGGAGAAGTAGACACGGAAGCTAGCAGCAGAAAAACACATGTTAGACACCCAAAAAAAGGCCCAGCTACTGTGTGTTTCTGTTGATCTATGCTTTCTTCAGACTTCTTTGACAAGAACAGAACACGAGTTGCTGGTCCACTGCTGCCTTGATCAGTTTGTTTTAGGGTTTTTTACTTTTGTGTGACTGGTGTTTTAACACATTAGTCTGAATCCAAACCAACATTAGTTGCTGCAGATCAAGGCAGTGGTAGACCAGCAACTGCTGTGTTCTAAGAGGTAAAAAATCACTGTTTTTGTCAAAGGAGTCTGGTGACTTTGGAGAGAGCGATAACTGCTTTGACTCTATGTTGGAAAGGGCTGTCTGACAGCAAGATGAAGCTTAATATAGTGTACACATAAACTGATATTGATCGTCCTCAGCAGTGCATTGCTTAACTTCCGTGCCAGGGCTGGAACTATTGCTTCTTCAAACTGGGGATTTGCCAACTGCTGTCCACTGTACGAACAACCCCTTTAAGCAAAAGAGTTCTGCACCTAAAACCCATCTCCTCTCAGATCAGGTCCATCACCAAGTTTCCTGTTCCAGTGTTAAAAATCATTTTAGTGCCTGTTCATATAAAATCATTACTGCTCTGCTCCCAGGCTTGTAGAGTGGATCCCAGAGGTGCCAGCTGATGTGAGCTGGCTGTTTGGGGTGGCAGGTGACGTGTACCGACAGGCCTGGAAAGGAGCACCACCCAACTCCATGAGGTGACCAATGATTTCCATTACAGTACATAGACAGGAGGAGTTCCCATGCCTCCTGTAAAACTGTAAATTTAAAGAGGAGGAGGAGTTTTCCAGTCATCTAAACACCTGGAAATTGATTCAAATTAAATAATCTATGTTGTCCTGAAAATGTTAGCTTGAACTGTGGCCAAATTAATGTTAGAGAAAGACCGAAGTCAAACGTTGTCCTTAAAAAGGTTGAGTCCTTAAACCTGGTGGCAGTCCTCTGTGGTAGGACCTTTTAAGGCCAATAAGTATTGAAGGGATACAGTTGCTGTCTTGAACTTTGTTGCTCAGTGCTCCTATGCATGCATCCTGTTTTAAATAAGTGAAACGCGCTCTTAAACGTCTGTGTAATTGACTTCACAGTGAGCCATGCCTGAGGAAATGCTTGACCGCGCCACCTCTACCTACGGAGTGTGACAGACCCGTGCAGAGAGACCACCTGCCCGCTCTTTCCTCCCTGGACCTCCACGGCAGCCACTGGGAGATCCCCAAATCTACCTCCTCTTCCTCATCCTCCTCATCCTCCCACCAGCATTCTCACATAGCCCCGTCTTCCCCGCAACAAGTCTGCTTCTTCGTTGGCTTGCAGGAGGAACCTCACAGCGGCACACAGCAGTAGAATGATGCACTGTAACAATGATGGGGTCAAATTTCCACTCTGTGTTTGAGGCTGATGGATCAGTGGGTGGTTAATAATGGGAACAACGAGCAATGGTGCATAAATGTTTTTAGGAAATAGACATTTGACTCTGAACACTCCATACAGCACCGAGTGTATGATATTTTAACAAGGGCTCTGGAGGACAGCGTCACAACTAACTCAGGATCATGGATGTGTTTTATGACCTGTTTTAATGTACAGCACAGAAATGTGTCTAATTTTACTAACTAACTACAACTCTACCTACCTGTTAATTATAAATATACTTAAAAGTAGCATTTATTCCTTATTCCAATACAGTTAGTTGAATCAAGAGTCCTTTGTCTCTCCACAAGTGGCTCTCTATCTGTCTTTTTGTCCTTTTAATCATGTCTGTTGATTTTTACTCTTACTCATGTTGCAACTTCTGGCAGCCATATTGGAGGTCTGCCAGCCAAATTTTTTCACATACTTAAGGCCTTTTGCACAACGGGGACATGATGAATAAAAAGTGGGAAAATGCAAAATACTGCAAATGTCTTGCATTAAAACTATTCATCCGATTCGACTGTGACAGTTATCATCACGAAAATAAAATGCTAAATCTACACACGCTTACTGTCAGGATATAGTGAAAGAGAATATTACAAAAAATCTCTCTATAAAAGTTACGTCCAGTAGCTTTATTCTCGCCAGAAAGGGAAGTAATATTTCTCCATTAATCTGACCAGTTTTGTTTTTGTTTTGAGTATTGCTACAAGCTGGAGCTCTGCCCTCTGCCCTGCTAATTACTTTCGTGAGAAGATTGTTGTAGCTAATGGAAATGACAAAAAACCCCAAAATAGCTATAAACTAAAGTGTCCTTTAACTGAAATTATGTCTAGATAGTAGAACTCTATATATTAGAAGAAATCTACCCAAAAAGACTTTACCCACTGATCACTCACATGACTAACTAGTTGCAGTGTACTTGCAAGTAAATGAAGCCTTGCTTGTATGTGTAAAGCCAGCGACCAACCTCTGTGATGATGTGAGGCAGCTGCTGGGAGATTCTCTGAAACAACTGCAAGGCTGTAGAGGTCATTTTTGTGACTCAGTTTGCCAAAATGAAACACTGTTGATGACTGTGCTGATGAAAAGAGTACAACCAGTGATACTGTAATATCAGTGTCACCTGAGTTAATGGTCTGACCTTCAACTTATAAATCTGTTTTATGTCTCCTATCACTTGAATGTAAAGTTATGTTAATGCAACTGTGATACTCTCTTAAGATTAAATGTTTTTAAATTGGTTTTGTTTATTTGACTATCCTGCAACAACTGGTAACACTAGGCCAGAGGTTCCCAAACTTCTTCATGTCAAGGACCCCCACAATAGAAGCACATAAGACCACAGACCCCTAAGTTGAGAGGATTTAAAGGTGCAGTGTGTAGGATATAGTGGCATCTCTCACATCTCTCTTTCTTCACCCTCCCTTCCAAATGCAAAGGAGAAATTACAGTGGCTGCGAAATACCTGAAAAAGGTGAATGACCCTATCTAGAGCCAGTGTTTGGTTTGTCCCTTCTGGGCTACTATAGAAACATTCAGATGGTTGTACACTAATGAACACATACATACATGAATATTATATTCCATTTCTGACAATAAATCCTCTTAAATGTTACACACTGGACCGTTAAGGAATCCCATTTTTAGGTTTGAAGATAATAAAGCCAACAATAAACTTCCAAAAATTTTTATATTCTATTCCTCCTTTTCTTGAGGACTTCCTACAATCCACTGAAGGACCCCTCCCTAGTCAAAAAGTTCTATAGGAATATTCATCTTTTCCAATTCCTTTTTCTATAGGAAAAAGTTTAGGGTCTCGCCATCCTTTTGGAAATAAGTGGGTTTTTTTTTATTGGTGCTATAAGCCTATAAGACTCTTCCACCTTTATAAGAAAATATGTTTGGTTCTAGTCGCATTTTCACAGTCTTCTGTGAAATCATTTTTTTCTATTGGATCTTAAACATCTTAGAAGACTTATATGGATTTTACAAGAATAACCAATATGACTTTTATTCCTTATTCAAAATCTAACTTGGCTATGGATTCTTAGAAAATCATGTTTTCCACCACTGCATAACAAATTGCTTGTTGAAAATGCCCTAGAAAAGTCAATGGAGTGTGCCTTCACATACTAAAAAAGACCCAATCCCAGTTGGAAAGAGCATTTAAAAAAATTTAATTTACATGATACAAATGTCCTATTGTGATGAAAACAGTGATATGAAAGCCCATTTCTGCCAATGTGATGAATAAAATGCATTATGTAAATCATAATGAAAAACCTTCTCAATATTTTCACTTAATATGTCAAAATGATTAGAAACTTTCTCAAAATAATGACTTTAAGTTTGAGATGCTAAGTCATAATATTCTGAATCGTTTTCTTTTCAGTGACATAGGCAGAAATGGGCTTCCATAATGTCAACACATCAACATCAAAACGATCGCTTTTTCTCCACTGTCAGCCCCTCTGATCTTTTCTGCAAACATTTCATCCTTAACATCTGTGGGATGATGTGCATGCTCTGCGCATGCGTCCTGGCTCACCAACAACATCAGGGAAGAGGAGGATGGCGGAGGATGGTAAGGAAGAGTCGGTGGCTGCTGACGTCGATTCAGAGCACACAGCGGCGGACCGGAGCAACAGCTTAAACAACACGGTAAAACAGTAGCCCCCCCCCCGTTTTACTTGTGGAATTACTCTAAAGACAGGCATAGCGGCGGGTAAAGGCTGTGTTAACGGTACCGGGTATTCGTTACAGTTCAAAGCTCAGGGCACAGCTAGCTTACATTGTTGTAAGACAAGCTAGGTAGCTAAATATAAGTTCATATTTAAACCGCCATTTAAATTGTTTTCCTCATAACGGAGAGTGGGGTCATGTATGGCTCACACAGTCTGCTGTGACACCCATGCTAACATTGGTTTGCTTAATAAATAAGGTTCATGGTTGACCTCGACAGCTGTTAGCTTATAGCCTAAAAGTGGGGCCAGGAATGGGCAGCCGGGTGGGAGCTGTGACTCAACCAACAGCTGTTTCCAGAGGTTGTTAGTGATGCTGTGTGATGTGTGGTTCAGATGGTGGAGGAGGGCTCCACGCTCCTTCGCAGGATGGAGATCTGTGTCGCTGAGGCTGAGAAGAGGAGTGGCAAGAATGCAGTGAACATGCAGGAGACGTTCACTGTGTACCTCCTGGAAACGCGGTGAGCACTCCCCTGGTCAGCCCTGTGAAAGGAAGTGCTGCGGGTTGTTGAGCTGAGATGTTCTGATATCGCCACTTCCTTGTTTTAGCTCTGTGTTGCTTGCATTTACTTCTGTCTTCTGTCACTCTGCAAAAACAACAACAATGTCCTGTGGCTTTATCTTTAAAGGCCGATGGATGCCGTCACTGAAGGTCGTAACCCAGCCCCCGACTCACTGTGGAGGAGATACAGTGAATTTGAGCTGCTGCGGAACTACCTGATAGTTACCTATCCATACATCGTGGTCCCCCCTCTGCCTGAGAAGAGGGTGAGTGCCTCTGCTTTCCAAACTCTGTTCAGTGATACTCCCAGGGTGCAGCCTTGCTTTAGATCCCTAAAGAATTGTCCAATATAGTACAGGACTGTCTTCCAGCTATCATCTGGTAAATGAAGGCCCCAAATCAGTCGTCATGGAGCTGGAAGTCTTGCTCATTTCCTCCTGGTCTTCAGAAAGAGCTCCCATATTAATAAAAAATGAGAATATATATCCTCGTCTCTGAATCAAAACAAACACTGTTGCTCTGAACTATAAAAGTTTGAGTGCTACCATGTAACAGTTTCACTCACTGCGTTGTTCAATTGCACCATCTCTACTTCTGCAAAAACGTAACTAATGCCAGGTTCAGACTAAACAGTATCAGCCTGATGATAGCCCGACCTGACAGACATAGGGCATTTGGAATGAAAGTCGCCGTTGGCTGCAGCAACTGATGGTTTTACCCTGTGTAGTGCATCATAGTGGATTGCAAACAGGCAGCCTCACAGCGTCCTCACAGAGAGGTTAGTGTCCAAATGTTTTTGCTTTCTACGACAATTTCACCTTGATAAAAACACTGCTGCTGAATTAGTTACATTTAGATTTAGTTAAGTTAAAGGGAAGTTGATGTAGAGTTGCGTTTCTTCCACATCTATATGTAGGAACACATATGTTGGACTGTCTGATGCACTTAGATGCACAGTTACTTAGTTACAGAAAACATGAAAGAACAATGAAACACCACTGGTAATTGTTATGATTTTTCTCACATCTTTTACACTTAAACTTACACATAGCCACTGCAACAGCCTGCTGATATTTGACAGTGAAATGGAGATTCATATAATTTGTATGGTAGCATTGTTGCAGGGAATTACCCCTCTCTGGTGCAATTGTTTTTAGTGTGGAGCAATATCCAAATAATAGAATGAGAGGGGCTACAGGAACCTATAAAGTTATTTCACAGTAAGATACATTGTGGTATATATTGTGTATAAAAGATGATGAGGGATCATCATCATTGTACCTACAAATAAGTAAAGCTGGAATCAGACCAGACTTACTCCAAAGGCTGTCCAGTTTTTACAGAAGATTTACATATGCTTTTTTAAATCTCAATAGCATATAGTGCAGAAAAGGTTGATTGTATTAAAGCTGTTTGTTCTCTTGCATGCAGGCAGAGTTCGTGTGGCACAAGCTGTCGGCAGACAACATGGACCCAGACTTTGTGGAGCGCCGCCGGGTCGGGCTGGAGAACTTTCTGCTTCGCGTGGCATCACATCCAGTCCTCTCCAACAACAAGCTCCTCTACCACTTCCTCACCGAGGTACACGCTGCAGCTCTCAGCCCGGCAGTTCAGCCGATCACTTATACATCAGTGGCTCTCTCTCTCTCTCTCTCTCTCTCTCTCTCTCTTTCTCTCACCCCAACTGGTCGAGGCAGACGACCACCCACCTAGAAGATAGAAAACGGGGTTCTGTTATGAATTGGCGCTATACAAATAAAATTGAATTGAATTGAAAATTGAATTGGTTGAATAACTTTGCTTTTCACTGCTCTGTGTGGCAGGAACACGGCTGGAAGGAGGCGGTGTATGAGACAGGATTTCAGGCAAAGGTATGGGACATTTATGGAGCGTTTATCTATTTATTCTTACAGGCAATTCATTCGAAGATTTGTAGGTGTTCACCTCCTCCTGTTACTCCTGTTGCAGGCAGATTCCAGGCTGAGAGCTCTCAGTGCCACCTTCAGGGTGAGAAATCCAGATAAGTAAGTTAGTGTTCCCTAAACGCACTGTAAGACTGGCTCAGTTATAATTAAATGTTGTCAGAAATTGCCATTAATGTCTCAATAATTCTTCCCTAGTAGTTATTAAGAGTTATATTTTACAGTTGAAGCTGTGTGTTTAATTAAGCTTGTGGT
>NW_023339652.1:17849910-17850045 GCF_004916995.1 Morone saxatilis
TTTGTAGGTAGAAGAACCTTTCGTACACTTTATTAGTATCAACCATTTGATTAATCTAAACACAGCCAAACCCAAAGAAGCACCAATTTAAGCATTGTATGATCTTGTTTGAAAAATGACTTAATCGATCATGAA